>NW_022451463.1:0-1320 GCF_009761245.1 Sapajus apella
AGAAATGGGAGTCCTTTTCAGACAGCATGGGAGACACATGAGTCCTTTGTAGTCCTCTTGTCTGCCTCTGAGGGTGCAATGAGTGCGTGAAGCACTTTGGGAGGTGTCCGGACACACAGGTAGGCTTGCTACAGAGCAGAGCTACATCCTGGGGCTGTGCTGCTTGTCATCATGAGCCATGTCTGAACGAATTAATCTCATTTCCTATGCAAACAAGTTCTCTGATTGACTGTGCTGTTGTTTTACATCAGAGAAGCATTCACAATGCTTTCACTCGATAGCCGTGAATCATTTTCTTCTACGTAATGACGTGTGGGCATGAGGAGGAGGCAGCGTTGGATGAGAAGTAGGGAGAATGGACGTGTGAATGATGGAGAGGTGTCTCCTCCTTTGGAGCATGGATGGGTTCAAAGCCCACCACACACTACTAAGTATTTGGCTGGACACTACCAGTTGTGTGTGAAGCCTGTGTGGGTGAGTGTGGGTATGTCTGTGTTTCTGTCTCCAGACCTGAGCAGCAGATGTTTCTTCCTGTGGTAGCATGTGACTCAGAGGCTTGGATAACCCGCAGCCCTCCTAAAAACACAATCCATGTATATTTGAAGACATTGATCTGGATGATTGTTGAGAGGGTGGTGATGGAAACCAGCTCATTTCCAATTTACCGCTGAGGCCTGGTCAGCTATGCTCAAGAGGGTTCTTGACTCTTACTTTGTATCCGGAGATCGTAAGTTAATGCAGCCTTTTCAAGAGTTTCAGGCAGAAAGGCAAGACATCTCAGGGTAGACCCAATGTTAACATTGGAACCAGGCAAATTCTCATTAGAGAGAAGGGACCAAAGACGGTGCCGATGGCATCTCATGTCTTCTCATGTTGACTTCGATCCAGTCAAGCTCTTGTGAAACAATTTAACTGTAACATTGGGCCTGGGGGAGGAAGGGCACCCTCTGAAAGTAGAGGTCCGAAGATTTGGATTCCATTTCCAGCCCTGTGCCAGTCAGTCAGCCACCCACTTTCAACTGACAAGCCTTAGGCGGGTGACTTTCTGTCTCTCTTGCTCGAGTTCTCCACAGGGATTTCTGCGGGCCTCAAGGCCCACTGGGAAACGATCCCTTTTCCACCTCATTGACTGCATTGTTGAGTGTACTTGTCCATTTGGACTCTCATACACCTATGGTTTTCGATTCGCTCTGTTACCTCTTCTAGAAATTAACAGAGAAAACTGACAGTTGATTGACAAGGATGAGAATCCGTTCTAAAGAATTCAAATAGAACCGAGTCCTTTATTACTAAAAGAGTGCTCAACTCATGTGGACACAA
>NW_022451464.1:0-1320 GCF_009761245.1 Sapajus apella
TGCAGGCTCTTAAGAATTAGCTTTAAGATCACGTCTAAACCATAGGAGAAACGTCTCTTTCTAACTGCACTGCTGTGTGTTCGTTGACTCTTGAAAGTTGCATCTATGTTGAGATTCAGCGAGTTAGAAACACGTTTCTTCAAAAAGCTGCGTTTGGATATTCCAGAGTGAATGGGAGTATACTCCTGAGTATGTAATAAGGTGTAATGAGAAATACAGAGTTAAACAGATGTGTCAATGTAGCAGTTCAGAAAACCTTTCTTTCGAGAATCTGGAAAGACATATTTCCAGCCGTATACAGGCTCATAAGAATTAGCGGTAAGATCTCGTCTAAACTACAGGAGAAACGTCTCTTTCAAACTGCTCTGCTGTGTGTTCTTTCAGCTTAGGAAGTTGCATCTATATTTAGACTCAGCGAGTTAGAAACACGTTTCTTGTAAAATCTGCGTTTGGATACTCCTGAGTCAATGGGAGTATAATGTGTAATGAGAAACATCTGGCTCTAAAACAAAAACGGAGCTATGTAGCAGAATGATTCTCAAGCTGTGTATTCAACTTACAGAGATAAACAGATGTGTGAATGTAGCAGTTCAAAAAAACTTTCTTTCGATAATCTGGAAAGAGATATTTCCAGCCATATACAGGATCACATGTATTAGTGGTAGGATCACGTATAATCTACAGGAGAAACGTCTCTTTCAAACTGCTCTGCTGGGTGTTCGTTCACCTTAGGAAGTTGCATCTATGTTCAGATTCAGCGAGTTAGAGACACGTTTCTTGTAAAAGCTGCGTTTTGATACTCCTGAGTGAATGGGAGTATAGGGTGTAATGAGAAATATCTGGCTCTAAAACAAAAACGGAGCTATGTAGCAGAATTATTGTCAAGCTGTGTATTGAACATACAGAGATAAACAGATATGTGAATGTAGCAGTTCAGAAACCCTTTCTTTCGAGAATCTGGAAAGAGATATTTCCAGCAATTTAGAGGCTCATAAGAATTCACTGTAAGAGGGCGTCTAAACCACAGGAGAAACGTCTCTTTCAAACTGCTCTGCTGCGTGTTCGTTCTCCTAAGGAAATTTCTTCTATGTTTAGACTCAGCGAATTTGAAACACGTTTCTTGTAAAAGCTGCGTTTGGATATTCCTTAGTGAATGGGAGTATAGGGTGTAATGAGAAATATCTGGCTCTAAAACAAAAACGGAGCTATGTAGCAGAATGATTGTCAAGGTGTATATTCAACTTACAGATTTAAACAGATGTGCGAATGTAGCAGTTCAGAATCCCTTTCTTTGGAGAATCTGGAATGAGATATTTCCAG
>NW_022451465.1:0-1320 GCF_009761245.1 Sapajus apella
TTCCTGCCCTCGCCATTATCCTGTCACCACAAACATGCTCTTACAGTTGTTCTCCCCCTTCTCTCTCTCTGTCACACACACACACACACACTCTCCCTCTCACGCATACACGCACACACAAACATACACACACAGACCACACCCCTTCTCATTCATTAGGAATCAACCTGGGAGCCATATCTCCTAATCCCAGCAGTTGAAGGCAGCTGTAAAAATGCTTCCTTTAAAAAACACCCGGAAGTGAAGCTCCCAGTGCTGCAGGTGGGCGGTGGTGTCGGCGCTGCTGCGATGCTTGCTCCTGCCACGAGGGGGCAGCGGTGCGCGCCGAACGCGGCGGCTCAGCGCCGACGGCTGCTCACCCGGTGTCACCCATCACCGCGCTGACAGCCCGCGTCCGAATTCCGCCCGCGTGCCAGGCGAGCACGGAGGGGCGCACAGAATAAGCAAACGATTTCTGATGAGTGCGGGGGGGCGGGGCGTGAATTCCGCCTCGGGCTGGTACAGATCGATCTTTTCCAGAAACAAAGGAGTGAGTCAGGCAGCCTGTGATTCCAGAAGGGAGAGAGGCAGTGCTGGGCGGCCCGCTCGGCCCCGCAGTCTAGCTGACCTCCGCGCGCCTGCCCGCGGCCCCCTCCTGCCCTGGGGCCCGCGCACCGCACTGCCCGCCCACCCGCTCGCTCGCCCCGAAGCTCGCTCCCCAGACAGCTGCAGGCGCCGGGACCGGAGGAAGCGAGCTGGGGGCGCTGCTCCGCCCCCTGGGGGCGGGGAGGGAACCCGCCTGCAGAAAGGGCGCGCCTGTGCGCTGGGGGCAGAGTGGGTTTGCCGCCCTCCGCAGGGGTGCGGCCTCCAGCAGTGACAGCTGGGTGAGCTCGGTGGCAGGGGGCGGCAAGGCTTCTGTCAACCCGCAGCCTCCGCGTGCCCGGGGCTAGAGCTCTGCACACGTTTGTCACAGGTCAGCTCCCCTGACCTGCGCGCACACGGAGTCCTGGGGTCTCGCTGTGATTTCACCCCCTCTTAATCCAAAGAAAGGTTAGAGAAGGGGTAACAGCGTCAACAAGCAGAGTAATAAAAAGCGTTTATCCAGTGCTAAGTGCAAGGCAGGCTCTGTTTTTTTCTTTTCTTTTTTTCCCCCCCATTTATTTTATTGCATTTTAGGTTTTGGGGTACATGTGAAGAACATGCAAAATTGTTGCATAGGTACACACGTGGCAGTGTGATTTGCTGCCTTCCTCCCCATCACCTACCTCTGACATTTCTCCCCTTGCTATCTCTCCCCAGCTCCCCACCCCTCACTGTCCCTCCCCTATTTCCCCCCAACTG
>NW_022451466.1:0-1319 GCF_009761245.1 Sapajus apella
CCACAGCAGGAGATACCAGCTCAGCCATCAGAGCCACCTGGGAAGGTTGAACCATCTCCTGTCCTACAGCAGGCCCCAACTGAGCTTTTAGAGCCACCTAAAGAGGTAGGATCCTCTCCGGTCCAGCAAGCAGTCCCTGCTCATTCTTCAGAGCCCCCTATGGTGATAGAACCTTCTCTGATCCAGCAGATGGCCCCATCTTTGCCTCCAGAGTTCCCTCAGGAGCTGAAACCATTTCTAACTCAGCAGGATGTTCCAGCTCAGATTCCAGAGCCCCCTCTGGAGACAGAACCTTCTCCAACCCAGCAGGAAGCCACAGTTCAGGCTCTAGAGCCCCCTAAGGAGGTAGAACCTTCAAGCCAGCAGATGGTCCCAGCTGAGGTTCCAGAGCTATCTAAGGAGGTTGCAGCTCAACCTCCAGCTCATTCTGAGGTGACATTTCCAACACCAGGTCAGGATCAAAGTCAGCATTCAACATCGCCTAGTGTCACAGTTCAACCTTTGGACCTGGGGCTTACCATCACTCCAGAATCCACGACAGAGGTTGAACTTTTTCCAACCATGCAGGAGACCACAACTCAGCGTCCTAAGAAAGTTGTACCCCAGTTTCCAGTATATCAAGAGGTAACAGTTCCAACACCAGGTCAGGATCAAGCTCAGCATTCAATGTCATCCAGCGTTACAGTTCAACCATTGGACCTGGGACTTACCCTAACTCCAGAACCCAGTATAGAGGTTGAACATTCTACATCCGTGAAGAAGACGATAGTTCCTTCAAAGCACCCTAAGGTGACCCTTCCACATCCAGACCGTGTTCAGACTCAGCATTCAAACCTGACTCAAACCACAGTTCAACCTTCGGATCTGGGGCTTACCATCACTCCTGAATCCACTACAGAGGTTGAACCTTCCACAGCCCTGACGACTACAGCTCCTCCTCCAAAACACCCTGAGGTGACACTTCCACCTGCAGACAAGGGTCAGACTCAGCATGCAAACCTGACTCAACTCACAGTTCAACCTTCGGATCTGGGGCTTACCATCACTCCTGAATCCACTACAGAGGCTGAACCTTCCACAGCCCTAATGACTACAGCTGCTCCTCCAAAACACCCTGAGGTGACACTTCCACCTTCAGACAAGGGTCAGACTCAGCATTCAAACCTGACTTCAGTCGTAGTTCAGTCTCTGGACCTGGAGTTTACCATCACGACAGAACCTACTACAGAGGTAAAACTGTCTCCAACCACGGAGGAGACCTCAACTCAGCCTCCAGATCAGGGGCTTGCCATAACTCCAGAACCCACTACAGAGACTGG
>NW_022451467.1:0-288 GCF_009761245.1 Sapajus apella
ATAGGGTTTAATGAGAAATATCTTGCTCTAAAACAAAAACAGAGCTATGAAACAGAGTGATTGTCAAGGTGTATATTAAACTTACAGAGTTAAAGAATTGTGTGAATGTAGCAGCTCACCAACGCTTTCTTTGGAGAATCTGGAAAGAGGTATTTCCAGCCGTATACAGACTCTTAAGAATTAGCTTTTAGATCGCAACTAAATGATACGAGAAATGTCTGTTTCAAACTGCTCCACTGTTTGTTCTTTCACCTTCGGAAGTTGCACCTATGTTTAGATTCTGCGAGT
>NW_022451467.1:388-808 GCF_009761245.1 Sapajus apella
AATTGTGTGAAAGCAGCAGTTCACCAACCATTTCTTTGGAGAATCTGGAAAGAGATTTTTCCAGCCTTATACAGACTCTTAAGAATTAGCTTTTAGATCGCATGTGAATGATACGAGAAACGGCTCTTTCAAACTGCTCCATTGTGTGTTCGTTCACCTTCGGAAGTTGCATCTATGTTTAGATTCTGCGAGTTAGAAAGACGCTTCTCCAAAAAGCTGCGTATGGATATTCCTGAGTGAATGGGAGTATAGGGTTTAATGAGAAATATCTTGCTCTAAAACAAAAACATAGCTATGAAACAGAGTGATTGTCAAGCTGTATATTAAACATACAGAGTTAAACAATATTGTGAATGTAGCAGTTCACCAACACTTTCTTTGGAGAATCTGGAAAGAGATATTTCCAGCCGTATACAGACT
>NW_022451467.1:908-1319 GCF_009761245.1 Sapajus apella
CTGCGAGTTAGAAAGACGTTTCTCCAAAAAGCTGCGTTTGGATATTCCTGAGTGAATGGGAGTATAGGGTTTAATGAGAAATATCTGGCTCTAAAACAAAAACGGAGCTATGTAACAGAATGATTGTCAAGGTGTTTATTTAACTTACCGAGTTAAACAATTGTGTGAATGTAGCAGTTCACCAACCCTTTCTTTGGAGAATCTGTAAAGAGATATTTCCAGCCGTATACAGACTCTTAAGAATTAGCTTTGGCCGGGCGCGGTGGCTCAAGCCTGTAATCCCAGCACTGTGGGAGGCCGAGGCGGGTGGATCACGAAGTCAAGAGATCGAGACCATCCTGGTCAACATGGTGAAACCCCGTCTCTACTAAAACTACAAAAAATTAGCTGGGCATGGTGGCGTGTGCCTGT
>NW_022451468.1:0-1319 GCF_009761245.1 Sapajus apella
AGCTGCGTTTGTATATTCCTGAATGACTGAGACTAAAGGCCGTTATGAGAAATATCTTGCTCTAAAACAGAAACGCAGCTATCTAGCAGAATGGTTATCAAGCTGTACAATCTTCTTACAGACATAAACTGACGTGTGTGTGCAGTAGTTCAGAAATCCTTTCGTTGCAGAATCTGGAAACAGATATTTCCAGCCATACACAGGCATATGAGAACTACCAGTAAGACTGTGTTTCAAACACAGGAGAAACGACTATTTCAAACTGCTCTGCTTTGTGTTCGTTCACCTTAGGAAGTTGCTTCTATGTTTAGATTCAGCGAGTTAGAAAAAGGTTTCTTCAAATATCTGCGTTTGGATATTCCAGAGTGACTGGGACTAAAGGCTGTAATGAGAAATATCTTGATTTAAAACAAAAACGCAGCTATCTATCAGAATGGTTGTCAAGCCGTAAAATCATCTTATGGAGTTACATTGATGTGTGTGTGCAGAGTTTCTGAAATCTTTTCTTCGGGGAATCTGGAAACAGATATTTCCAGCCTTGCCCAGGCATTTAAGACCTAGCAGTAAGACTGCGTTTAAAACACAGGAGAAACGTCTAGTTCAAACTGCTCTGCTTTGTGTTCGTTCACCTTAGGAAGTTGCATCTATGTTTAGATTCAGCGACTTAGAAACCCGTTTCTTCTAAAAGCAGCGTTTGGATATTCCAGTGTGAAAGAGCCTGTAGGCCGTAATGAGAGACATCTTGCTCTAAAACAGAAACGCAGCTATCTAGCAGAATGGTTGTCAAGCTGCCCAATCAACTTACAGAGTTAAACTGATGTGTGTTTGCAGCAGTTCAGAAATCCTTTCGTTGGTGAATCTGGAAACAGATATTTCAAGCCATATACAGCCATATGAGAACTACCAGTAAGACTGCATTTAAAACACTGGAGAAACGTCTATTTCAACCTGCTCTGCTTTGTGTTCGTTCACATTAGGAAGTTGCATCTATGTTTAGATTCAGCGAGTTAGACACACGTTTCTTCTAAAAGATGCGTTTGGATATTCCTGAATGACTGAGACTAAAGGCCGTAAAGAGAAATATCTTGCTCTAAAACAGAAACGCAGCTATCTAGCAGAATGGTTGTCAAGCTGCACAATCAACTTACATAGTTAAACTGATGTGTGTTTGCAGCAGTTCAGAAATCCTTTGCTTCGAGAATCTGGAAACATTTATTTCCAGCCATATACAGGCATATGAGAACTACCAGTAAGACTGCGTTTAAAACCCAGGAGAACCGTCTAGTTCAAACTGCTTTGCTTTGTGTTCGTTCACCTTA
>NW_022451469.1:0-470 GCF_009761245.1 Sapajus apella
GTAATCCCAGCACTCTGGGAGCCTGAGGCAGTCGGATCATGAGGTCAAGAGATTGAGACCATCCTGGCCAACATTGTGAAACCCCATCTCTACTAAAAATACTTTTTTAAAAAATTAGCTGGGTGTGGTGGCCTGTGCCTGTATTCCCAGCTTCTCAGGAGGCTGAGGCAGGAGAATCGCTTGAATCCGGGAGGTGGAGGTTGCAGTGAGCCAAATCACACCACTGAAGTCCAGCCTGGCAACAGAGTGAGACTCTGTTTCAAAAAAACAAACAAACAAAAAGTACAGCACACACAAAACACAACATTTAATGCTGGAGAGGATGTCCTTAAGTCCACCAATATCACCACACATTCTGTGCAATCAAGAAATTTACTTGGATGGGGGTGGGGTGGGCTCCCGTGTGTAATTCCAGCCCTTTGGGGGGCCAACGCCGGTAGATTACCTGAGGTCAGGAGTCTGAGACCAGC
>NW_022451469.1:570-1319 GCF_009761245.1 Sapajus apella
GGATGGGGGTGGGGTGGGCTCCCGTGTGTAATTCCAGCCCTTTGGGGGGCCAACGCCGGTGGATTACCTGAGGTCAGGAGTCTGAGACCAGCCTGGTCAACATGGCCAAACCCCATTTATATCAGAAATAAAAAAACTTAGCCTGGCATGGTGGCACACTCCTGTAATCCCAGCAACTGGAGAGGCTGAGACAGAGAATCGCTTGAACCTGGGAGGGGGAGGTTGAATTGAGCTTAGATTTTGCCACTGTACTCCAGCATGGGAGACACAGTGAGACTCCCTCTCAAAAAAAAAAAATAATAATAATGAGGAGGGGGCGATGGGTGCGGAGACTCACACCTATAATCTCAGTACTTTGGGAGGCCTATGTGTTTGGATCACCAGAGGTCAGGACTTCCAGACCAGCCTAGCCAACGAGAAAAAACCTAGTTTCTACTAAAAATACAAATATATAAATATATATATACACACGTATATATGTATATATATATTTTAGCCGGGCAGTGCCACTGCTATCCCATTACTCCCCAATTTTTGTTGATGTCTCTTCCTCCTTTTTTTTTTTTTGGAGATGGAGTCTTGCTCTGTGGAGCCTCCCAGGCTGAAGTGCAGTGGTGTGATCTCAGCTCACTGCAACCTCTACCTCCTGGGTTTAAGCGATTCTTCTGCCTCAACCTCACAAGTAGCTGGGACTACAGGCAGGCACCACAATGCCTGGCTAATTTTTGTATTTTTAGTAGGGATGGGGT
>NW_022451470.1:0-1316 GCF_009761245.1 Sapajus apella
GTCTGTATATGGTTGGAAATATCTCTTTCTAGATTGTCCAAAGAAAGAGTTTCTGAACTGCTACATTCACACAGCTGTCTAACTCTGTTAGTTGAATATACACCTTGACAATCATTCGGCTAGATAGCTCCGTTTTAGTTTTGGAGCCAGATGTTTCTCATAACACCCTATACTCCCATTCACTCAGGAATATCCAAACGCAGCTTTCATAAGAAACGTTGATTGTACAGCTTGAAAACCATTCTGCTAGATAGCTGCGTTTTTGTTTTAGAGCAAGATATATCTCATTACAGCCTACAGTCTCATTCACTCTGGAATACTCAAACGCAGCTTTTAGAAGAAACGTGTTTCTAACTCGCTGAATCTAAACATAGATGCAATTTCCTAAGGTGAAGGAACACACAGCAGAGCAGTTTGAAAGAGACGTTTCTCCTGTTTTTTAGACACGATCTTAACTCTAATTCTTTTGTGCCTGTATACTGCTGGAAATATCTCCCTCTAGACTCTTCTAAGAAAGCCTTTCTGAACTGCTACATTGACACATCTGTTTACCTCTGTATGTTGAATATACACTTTGACAATCATTCTGCTAGATAGCTCCGTTTTTGTTTTAGAGCCAGATATTCCTCATTACACCATATACTCCCATTCACTCAGGAATATCCAAACGCTGCTTTTAGAATAAACGTGTTTCTAACTCGCTGAATCTAAACATAGACGCAACTACCAAAGTTGAACGAAAAAAGCAGAGCAGTTTGAAATAGGCGTCTCTGCTGTGTTTTAAATGCAGTCTTACTGCTACTTCTTATATACATGTATACCACTGGAAATATCTGTTTCCAGATTCGCCAAAGAAACGATTTCTGAACTGCTGCAGACACACATCAGTTTATCTCTGTAAGTTGATTGTACAGCTTTACAACCTTTCTGCTAGATCACTGCGTTTTTGTTTTAGCAAGATATTTCTCATTACAGCCTTTACTCCCATTCACTCTGGAATATCCAAACGGAGATTTTAGAGGAAACGTGCTTCTAACTTGCTGAATGTAAACACAGATGCAACTTCCTAAGGTGAATGAACACAAAGCAGAGCAGTTTGAAATAGACTTTTCTCCTGTGTTCTAAACGCATTCTTACTGCTACTTCTTATATGCCCGTATGTGGCTGCAAATATCTGTTTCCAGATTCTCCAAAGAAAGCATTTCTGAGCTACTGCACACACACATCAGTTTAACTCTGTAAGTTTATTGCACAGCTTCACAAACATTCTGCTAGATCGCTCCGTTTTTTGTTTTAGAGCAAGATATTCCTCATTA
>NW_022451471.1:0-1318 GCF_009761245.1 Sapajus apella
TTCCCAGCAGAGGTAAATTCTGTATGTTATCAGTCCGGGACCCAGGGACCACTCCAGGTGTGGCTGCATTGGGGACACTGGGAATCCTCTCTCCAGGGGATATCTGTCAATATGATATAACTGGAGAGGACATGTGTGGAGATCATCAGACTTCATCTGGCACCAGGGTGATCTCCCTGCTGGCTGACCCACAGCACTGACTCCAGCCTCCTTTGGCTCTCGGGCATTGGCTAACTGGCCCCAGTTCCAGGTTGCAAGTGGACTCTGCAGCTGCTCCTACCTTTTGCTTTGGGCAAACACCTTGCTCAAACTGTCAGGTCGAGCCTCTCCCTGAAATGGGATGAATAATGTGTGGACCTCAGAGGGTAAGAGTGAGGGCAGCTGAAGAGTTACAGTAGTAATAATAGCTAATAGTAATAGAGTTCTTTTTTGAGACTGAGACTCACACCGTCGCTAAGGCTGGAGTGCAGTGCAGGATCTTGGCTCACTGCAACCTCCGACCCCCAGGTCCAAGAAATTCTCCTGCCTCAACTTCCTGAGTAGCTAGGGTTACAGAAACATGTCACCACACCCAGCTAATATTTTGTATTTTTAGTAGAGACGGGGTTTTTACCATGTTGGCCAAGCTGGTATCAAACTCCTGACCTGGCCGCGTACAGTGGCTCATTCCTATAATCCCAGCACTTTGGGAGGCCGAGGCGGGTGGATCACGAGGTCAAGAGATCGAGACCATGCTGGTCAACAAGGTGAAACCCCGTCTCTATTAAAAATGCAAAACTTAGCTGGGCATGGTGGCGTGAGCCTGTAGTCTCAGCTACTCGGGACGCTGAGGCCGGAGAATTGCTTGAACCCAGGAGGTGGAGGTTGCGGTGAGCCGAGATCGCACCATTGCACTCCAGCCTGGGTAACAAGAGTGAAACTCTGTCTCAAAAAAACAAAACAAACAAACAAAGAAAAACACTCCTGACCTTAGGTGACCCACCTGTGTCAGCCTCCCAAAGTGCTGGAATTATAGGTAGGTGCCACTGAACCTGGCCAATATAGTTCTCATTGGGTCAGGAACTGTTTTGTGTGCTTTATGAATAGGATATTAATTTACTTAATCCTATAACTACCTACAAAGTAGGTATCAGCGTAGTGATTAAGGACATAGACTCAAGAACCAGCCAGCCAAAGGTTTGAACCCCTGCTCTGCCATTTACTAGCAGGGAGTTGGGGAAGTCTGTACCTCAGTTTCCCCAACTGCTAAAAGAGGATAATCCCAGTATCTGCCTCATAGAGCTGTTACAAGGATTAAATAAGTTACAATTTTTTTTTT
>NW_022451472.1:0-1318 GCF_009761245.1 Sapajus apella
TACAGGCTCCTAGATTTAGCGGTAAGAACGCGTCTAAACTACAGGAGGAACGACACTTTCAAACTGCTCTGCTGTGTTTCGTTCACATTAGGAAGTTGAATCTATGTTTAGGTTCAGCGAGTTAGAAACAGGTTTCTTCTGAAAGCTGCGTTTGTATATTCCTGGATTATTGGGAGTATAGGGTGTAATGAGAAATATCTGGCTCTAAAACAAAAACGGAGCTATGTTGAAGACTGATTTTCAAGGAGTGTATTCAACTTACAGAGTTAGAAAGATGTGTGAATGTGGCAGTTCAGAAAACCTTTCCTTGGAGAATCTGGAAAGAGATATTTCCAGCCATATACAGGCTCATAAGAATTAGCTTTAAGATCGCCTCTAAACCACAGGAGAAACGTCTCTTTCAATCTGCTCTGCTCTGTGTTCGTTCACCTTAGGAAGTTGCATCTATGTTTAGATTCAGCGAGTTAGAAACACGTTTCTCCTAAAATTGGCGTGTCGATATTCCTGAGTGAATGGGAGTATAGGGTGTAATCAGAAATATTGGGGTCTAAAACAACAACGGAGCTGTGTAGCAGAATGATTGTCAAAGTGTATATTCAACTTAACGAGTTAAACAGATATGTGAATGTAGCAGTTCACAAAACCTTTCTTTGGAGAATCTGGAAATAGATATTTCCCGCCATATACAGGCTCCTAAGAATTAGCGGTAAGATCGCCTCTAAACCACAGGGGAATCGTCTCTTTCAAACTGCTCTCTTATGTATTCGTTCACCTTCTGAAGTTTTATCTATGTTTAGATTCAGCGACTTAGAAACATGTATCTTCTAAAAGCTGCGTTTGGATATTCCTGAGTGAATGGGAATAATGGGTGTAATGAGAAATATCTGGTTCTAAAACAAAAGCGGAGCTATGTAGCAGAATGATTTGCAAGGTGTACATTAAACTTACGGAGTTAAACAATTGTGTGAATGTAGCAGTTCACTAACCCTTTCTTTGGAGAATCTGGAAAGAGAGTTTTCCAGCCATATACAGAATCTTAAGAATTTGCTTTAAGATCGCATCTAAATCATACGAGAAACGTCTCTTTCAAACTGCTCCACTGTGTGTTCCTTCACCTTAGGAAGTTGCATTTATGTTTAGATTCTGCGAGTTAGAAACACGTTTCTCCAAAAAGCGGCTTTTGGATATTCCTGAGTGAATGGGAGTATAGGGTTTAATGAGAAATATATGGCTCTAAAACAAAAACTGAGCTATGTAGCAGAATCATTGTCAAGGTGTATGTTCAACTTACAGAGTTAAACAGATGTGTGAATGTAGC
>NW_022451473.1:0-1318 GCF_009761245.1 Sapajus apella
GATGTCAAAGGCCAGCTGGTTCAGGCGATGGGCGCGGATCATCGCATGGTCATAAAGCAAGGATACGGGAATTGGTGGGAAGGCACCGGCCTCCCGAAGCCAGGGCAGGCAGTGCAGGGTGAAGGTCGGGAGCAGGGATGCCCGGGAGACTAGGGAGAAACCAGAGGGCCTGGGAGGGAACCGGCAAGCCAGAGGGCAGTGCTCTTCTTCAGGGGCTCTTCCTTTTTTGTCTCTCCCTCCAGGGACCAGGAACATTCTGAGACTGGCCAAATATCTGGGCTTAGATGGCAATACTCAATTCAGAAGCCCAAACCTGTGGATTAGTGCCCCCGTCCCATCTACAGGGCACTGCCTCTCCCCTCAGGACATATAATGACGAAAGGGATTTTAGGGACCCTTACCTGCAGCCATTGCAGCTAGGTGAGCTGTCCACAGGACTCTCTGTGGTTTCGGGAGCTGGGCCTTGGGATCCTGGAGCTGGCCTCTTGTGGGCCCTTTTATACCCTGTCCCCTTCTCTCTCCCTGCTGGGCCCCACCTGTTTCCATGTATGTTTGGGCAAGGGGGGGTCACAGACATGCCTGTGCTAGTGGATAATTTAGAAGCTTCTTCCACACATGACGGTATCATGCCCCCTGGCTTGTCATTTTTCCCTTTCCACCGTTACCAGCACTGTGAGTGTTGTACAAAAGAGGCACCACCCATCCTGTCGTATCTTCAAGGGGCAGGTGGGCACCCTCTGGCAGCATGCCATGTGGGCCAACCTGAAGGCGGGAAAGGATGTCAGGATAGCCAGTCCTTGAGACCCACACGGACCCCATCCCACTCTCCTGTCCCTTTCCGCCTCCCCGCGTGGTTCCCCTCCACCCACCAGAGAGAGTGTGTGCTGGGAAAAGGGGCCCACCACAGCCAACAGATTCTGGGGGTTTTGGGCAAGATTCAGTCCTGAATTCCACTTTTGCTGAGTCTTCCTTGGCCGGCCTGAGGCTGCTGGATGCAGTGCTAACACTGACCACTAAAGGAAACCAATCACATACTTTGCCCTCCACTTTCCCTGAGCCTTGGGGCTCCCGCAGTTCTGTGGGGATGAAGAACCCAGACTCAAGCGGAGATACAAACCAAGAAACAGAAATCCCAGCAACAGACATAAACCACAAGCACTTCCTCCCATCGCCCTGAATCCATCAGAGAATCCCAAAGTTGGAAGAGCTCTTGAAGGTTTGAGTCTCCTCCGGAGCTTTGGGACTCAGAACACATCACACTGAAAGACGTCCTATGCAGCCATGGAAGCCCATCCTCCTTTTTCTCCTCCTCCTTTCC
>NW_022451474.1:0-1318 GCF_009761245.1 Sapajus apella
CGAGTTAGAAAGACGTTTCTCCAAAAAGCTACGTTTGGATATTCCTGAGTGAATGGGGTCTGGTTTAATGAGAAATATCTTGCTCTAAAACAAAAACAGAGCTATGTAACAGAATGATTGTCAAGATGCATATTAAACTTACAGAGATAAACAATTTTGGGAATGCAGCAGTTCACCAACCCTTTCTTTGGAGAATCTGGAAAGAGATATTTACAGCCATATACAGACTCTTAACAATTAGCTTTAAGATTGCATCTAAATTATAAGAGAAAAGTCTCTTTCAAACTGCTCCACTGTGTGTTGGTTCACTTTCGGAAGTTGCATCTATGTTTAGATTCTGCGAGATACAAACACGTTTCCCCAAAAAGCTGCGTTTTGATATTCCTGAGTGAATGGGAGTATACGGTTTAATGAGAATTATCTGGTTCTAAAACAAAAACGGAGCTATGTAGCAGAATGATTGTCAAGGTGTATATTAAACTTACAGAGTTAAACAATTGTGTGAATGTAGCAGTTCACCAACACTTTCTTTGGAGAATCTGGAAAGAGATATTTCCAGCCGCTTACAGACTCTTATGAATTAGCTTTAAGATCGCATCTAAATTATACGAGAAACGTCTCTTTCAAACTGCTCCACTGTGTGTTCGTTCACCTTCGGAAGTTGCATCTATATTTAGAATCTGCGAGTTAGAAAGACGTTTCTCCGAAAAGCTGCATTTGGATATTCCTGAGTGAATGGGAGTATAGGGTTTAATGAGAAATATCTGGCTCTAAAACAAAAACGGAGCTCTGTAGCAGAATGCTTGTCAACGTGTTTATTAACCTTACAGAGTTAAACAATTGTGTGAATGTCGCAGTTCACTAATCCTTTCTTTGGAGAATCTTTAAAGAGATATTTACAGCCATATGCAGACTCTTAAGAATTACCTTTAAGATCGCATCTAAATGATACGAGAAACGTCTCTTCCAAACTGCTCCACTGTGTGTTGGTTCACCTTCGGAAGTTGCATTTATGTTTAGATTCTGCGAGTTAGAAACACGTTTCTCCAAAAAACTGCGTTTGGATATTCCTGAGTGAATAGGAGTGTAGGGTTTAATGAGAAATATCTGGCTCTAAAAGAAAAACGGAGCTATGTAGCAGAATGGTTGTCAAGCTGTATATTAAACTTACAGAGTTAAACAATTGTGTGAATGTAGCAGTTCACTAAGCCTTTCTTTGGAGAATCTGTAAGGAGATATTTCAAGCCGCTTACAGACACTTAAGAATTAGTTTTATGATCGCATCAAAATGATACGAGAAACGTCTCTTTCAAACTGC
>NW_022451475.1:0-1318 GCF_009761245.1 Sapajus apella
ACTCCAGCCTGGGTGACAAAGCAAGACTCTATCTCAAAAAAAAAATTATTTCCTTTCTTCTTTCCTTCCTTCCTTCCTGCCTGCCTGCCTGCCTCCCTCCTTTTTATTTTTTTTTGTAGAGATGGGGTCTTGCTATGTTGCCCAGGCTGGTCTCAAACTCCTGGGCTCAAGCAAGCCTCCTGCCACAGTCTCCAGGATAGCTGGGACTGCAGGTGTGAGCCACCATGCCTGGCCTTGATGGTAACAAGTGCCCAGAGGAAGTGCAGGGCCCCATCAGGTTCAGGCATGCCACAAGGGCAAAGCCAGTGCACACACTCCCAACTGAGGAATTCAAGGAAAACAAACACCTAAAAGCATGTAGATGGATAGGTTAAAGTACCACCCACTCACTCAGTCATCTCCTTGCAATAATTTATGGAGCATGTCCGGGATAGACAAGGAAGAATGAAACAAGAAAATATCACAGGGTGGTGGGGTGATTAGGAGAACTCAGGAGAGATGGAGTGATTTAAATCCCAGAAGTGTTGGCTGGGCAAAGTGGCTCACACCTGTAATCCCAGCACTTTGGGAGGCCAAGGCAGGTGGATCACCTGAGGTCAGGAGTTTGAGACCAGCCTGGCCAACATGGCAAAACTCTGTCTTTACTAAAAAAAATACAAAAATTAGCCGGGCTTGGTGGCGAGCACCTGTAATCCCAGCTACTCAGGAGGCTGAGGCAGGAGAATTGCTTGAATCCAGGAGACGGAGGTTGCTGTGACCTGAGCTCTCACCACTGTACTCCAGTTTTCGTGAAAGTGCAAGACCCTGTCTCAAGAAATAAAACTAAAAATAAATAAATAAATAAGAGAAGCATCACTAAGAATTTTTTTTTTTTGAGACAGCCTCGCTCTGTTGCCCAGGCTGCAGTGCAGTGACAGGATCTCGGCTCAACCTCTGCCTCCTGAGTTCAAGTGATTTTCTGCCTCAGCTTCCCAAGTAGCTGGGATTACAGGCACCTGCTATCACACCCTGCTATTTTTTTTTTTTTTGTATTTTTAGTAGAGATAGGATTTCACCATTTGGCCAGGCTGGTCTTGAACTCCTGACCACCTGATCCGCTCACCTCAGCCTCCCAAAGTGCTGGGGTTACAGACATGAGCCACCGCACCCAGCCAAGAAGAGATTTGTTAATTGAGTTCTGAATGACAGAAGGTGTTTGATTGAAGGGGGCTAAAGAAAGACTCAAATGTCTAGGAGTTCAAGATCAGCTTGTGCAATATAGGGAGACCTTGTCTCTACAGAAACAACCAACCAACCAAAAATTAGCTGGGTGTGGTGG
>NW_022451476.1:0-1318 GCF_009761245.1 Sapajus apella
AAAAGAAATGATATCATTTCTTTTTCTTTAAATTACCTGTTTATGTCATTTACTTGATTTTTCTATTTTTATTATGGATTTGTAAGAGGTTTTGTGGATGTTACCAAAATTAGCTTTGGTCTAAGTGTGTTGCTAATTTTGCTTGATACAGTGTTTGCTTTTGGTTTTTCAAAGTGATTGTCTTTTTTTGTTTGTTTTTTGTCTTTATTTTTGAGACAGAGTCTCACTCTGTCACCCAGGCTGGAGTGCAGTGGCACAATCTCGGCTCACTGCAACCTCCATCTCCAGGGTTCAAGTGATTCTCCTGCCTCAGCCTCCCGAGTAGCTGGGAGTACAGGCACATGCCACCATGCCCTTTTTGTATTTTTAGTAGAGACAGGGTTTCCCCATGCTGGCCAGGCTGGTCTCTAATTCCTGACCTTGTGATCTGCCTGCCTTGGCCTCCCAAAGTCCTGGGATTACAGGTGTGAACCACTGTGCCCGGCCCGTGACTGTCTTAAGTAGTCAGAACTTCCTCAAAAGATTGACATCAGCAAAATGGCAGACTAGGACGCTTCACTTCCTCGTTTTCCCTACGGAACCATCACAAAACGACCAGAAAGTTGCTGAACAAATCTTAGAGTAGCTCTGGAAAACAGTCAAAGGTCCACAGCAACCACATAAATACCTAATAAAAAATTCACCTTAAAAATGTAGGAAATCGTATGGCATTTTATTTACCCCTGCCCCACTCTGTCCTTGGCTTAGCATGGTCTTGTTCTAGAGGAGGCAGCAGCCCAGCTTCTGGTTATCTCCTTTTGCCTATCTGCAAAAGCTGAGAGAGGTCACTGTTTATTCAAGTATTCGTGTTCCAAAAAAAAAAAAAAATCATGGGGTACACAAAGAAGCGGTAAAACATAGTCCAATCAAAGGAAAATATATATCTCCAGATAATATCCCTAGAAAGCACAGACATTGGACCTACTAGTTAAACACTAAAGTATCTGTCTTGAATATGCTCAAACAGTTAAAGAAAACACAAGGAACCAAAGAAAATGAGGACACTAATAAACAGACAAAATAAGAATGCCACAGAGGCCGGGGACGGTGGCTCATGGCTGTAGTCCCAGCACTTTGGAAAGCTGAGGCAGGTGGATCACTTGAGGTCAGGACTTTGATACCAGCCTGGCCAAAATGGTGAAACGCTGTCTATACTAAAAATACAAAAATTAGCTGGGCATGGTGGCACACGCCTGTAATCCCAGATACTTGGGAGGCTGAGGCAGGAGAATTTGCTTGAACCCAGGAGGTGGAGGTTGCAGTGAGCCAAGATCGTGTC
>NW_022451477.1:0-1318 GCF_009761245.1 Sapajus apella
AGATATTCAATATTCATGGATCAAAAGACTAAATATTGTTGTCAGTACTCCTCAAATTAGTCTACATGTTCAACCTGATTCCTGTCAGAATCCCAGCTACCTTTTCTGCAGAAATTGACAAACTGTTTCTACAATTCATGTGGAAAGGCAAAGGACACAGAATAAGAAAATGATCCTGAAAAAGAAGAACGAAGTTGGAGGACTTATCTTCCTAATTTCAAAACTTGCTACAAAGTGATCAAGAGAGTGTTGTACTGGCTCACAGACAGATGTATAGGTCACTGGAATAGAATTGAAAGCTCAGGCTGGGCACTCATGCCTGTAATTGCAGCACTTCGTGAGGCTGAGTTGGGGGGGAATCCCTTGAGACCAAGAGATCGAGACCAGCCTGGGCAACATAGAGAGTGAGATCTGTCTACAAAAAATAAAGATTAATAAAACTAAAAATTTGTTTTTAATAGGCCAGGCATGGTGGTACAGGCCTGCAATCCCACCTGGTCAGGAAGCTGAGGTGAGAGGATCTCCTGAGCCTAGGAATTTGAGGCTGCAGTGAGCCATGATTGGTTACTATGCTCCAAACTTGGCAAGAGAGAGAAAACGTGTAAAAAGAAAGAAAGAAAGAAAGGAAGGAAGGAAGGAAGGAAGGAAGGAAGGAAGGAAGGAAGGAAGGAAGGAAGGAAGGAAGGAAGGAGGGAAGGAGGGAAGGAGGGAAGGAGGGAAGGAGGGAAGGAAGGAAGGAAGGAAGGAAGGAAGGAAGGAAGGAAAAGAAAGAAAAGAAAGAAAGCCAAATGTGGTGTCTCGTCTCTGTAGTCCCAACACGAGAGGATCCCTTGAAGCCAGGAGTTTGAGAGCAGCCTGGGCAACATAAAAAGACTGCCTCTATGAAAATTGAATTACATGAAAAATGATGGCTGGGTGCGGTGGTTCAGGCTTGTAATCTCAGCACTTTGGGAGGTGGAAGAGGGTGGATCACCTGAGGTCAGGAGTTTGAGACCAGCCTGGCCAACATGGCCAAATTCTCTCTCTATTAAAAGTACAAAATTAGCTGGGTGTGGTGGTGCATGCCTGTAATCCTGGCTACCCCAGAGGCTGAGGCAGGAGAATCACTTAGAACCTCGGAGGCGGAGGTTGCAGTGATGTGATATCATACCACTACACTTCAGCCTGGACAACAGAGGGAGACTTTTTCTCAAACAAAACAAAACCCAGTCATAGTGGCACACACTTTTTGTCCCAGCTACTTAGGAGACTGAGGCAGGAGGATGACTTGAGCTCAGGAGTTTGAGGCTGTAGTAAGCTGTGATTGCACCAGGCAACA
>NW_022451478.1:0-1317 GCF_009761245.1 Sapajus apella
CAGCGGTGGTTTCTTGCATCCTCTGGTGATGCCAGAGCTCAGCACAGACACTCTTGCTCAGTTCCTAGGTGGACGTGCAACCCCGCCTGACTATCCTGAAATACCAATAAAATTCAATATTCAGTTGACTCAGTGTAATTATTTTACAAATACAAGCCAAAATGAAGCCCAGTGTAGCCATTCCTTCCCAAAGTCGGTGATGGAAGACTTTGGAAGCCTTGTAGAATGAAATGAATATATACACAAATGAAGACAAACAAAAACCTACTCAAAATAGTCCAGAGACTGTAATTTTAAATGCAAAACTCTAAAAAATATAAAAGAAGATCCATATGACGTTGAGTTTGGTGTTGAGTTGTAACACAAAACATCAAATGCCAATTCATGAAAATATTGATAACACAGACTTTATAAAACTCAGCATTCTACCTTGCAAAACTGTATTCAGAGAACAAAAAGACAAGAGAGATGTGAGAAGATATTTACAAAATAAATACGTGATTTTAAAACTGGGTAAATATCTCAAGAGATACCTAACCAAAGCAAATATGCTGACAGTAGGCTGGGCATGGTGGCTCATGCCTGTCATCCCAGAACTTCCGAAGGCTTAGACGGGTAAATCATCGGAGCTCAGGAGTTCCAGACCAGCTTGGCCAACATGGCGAAACCCCATCTCTACTAAATATACAAAAAATTAGCCAAGCATGATGGTGGGCACCTGTAATCCCAGCTACTTTGGAGGCTTAAACAGGGGAATCACTTAAGCATGGGAGGTAGAGGTGCAATGACCCAGTATCGTGCCATTGCACTCCAACCTGGGTTTCAGAGCAAGACTCCATCTCAAAAAAGAAAATGATAATAACATATCTGATACATGTTGATATATTAAGGCGAGGGGAAACTAGTTTGGGTCTACAAAGGAAATCTGCATTTTCCTCCCAATTTCAGTGTATATCTGAAACGAATTTAAAATAAAACCTTTAGTTAAAATTCTAAATTTTCTCAAATATCTGCTTACTTATTTGTACTAATAATAAGTAGTAATTGACACTAACTACTCCTACTTTTCAAAACAAGGGCATTCATGATGCCACAATGTAATTATGCAAACTTATATAATTTCAATGAAATGCCTATTTTATAAGATTTATGTTAAAATAACACATCCATGGAAACATATTTATCATATTTTTTTCCCGTGGTGTGGTTCACTCTCTAGGAAATCTGGTCACCTTAGAACCAAGGAAAGAATTCAGATTTGGAGACTATTTCATTTTACATCAGGATGTTTTCAAAAGTATAACTTTTTTAAAAAAA
>NW_022451479.1:0-1317 GCF_009761245.1 Sapajus apella
ATCCTGATTTCAATTCCCTTGGATGTATACACCCAGAAGTAGGATTGCTAGATCACGAGGTAGTTCTTTTTTAATTTTCGGAGGAGCCTCTATACTGTTTTCCATCGTGGCTGCATCATTCTCTACATTCCCACAACACAGTAAAAATGGTTTTAATTTCTCAATGTTCTTGCCAACACCCGTGATATGATTTGGCTCTGTGTCCTCATCCAAATCTCATCTTGTAACTCCCATAATTCCCATGTATGGTGGGAGGGACCCAGTCGGAGATAATTGAATCATGGGGGCGGGTTTTTCCCACACTGTTGTCATGACAGTGAATAAGTGTCATGAAATCTGATGGTTTTAAAAAGCGAGTTTCCCTGCACAAGCTCTCTCTTCTCTTGTCTGCTGTCATGTGAGATGTGCCTTTCACCTTCTGCCATGACTGTGAGGCCTCCCCAGCAATGTAGAAAACTGTGAGTCCATTAAACCTCTTTCTTTCGTAAATTGCCCAGTCTCAGGCATGTCTTTATCAGCAGCGTGAAAATGGACTAATAGAACTTGTTCCCATTTGGCTTTTTACTTGATAATAACCTTCCTAACAGGTGATATCTCATTGTGATATTCATCTGCATTTTCCTGATGATTAGTGACATTGAGCACCCTTTCATATACCCATTGGCTGTTTGTATGTCTTCTCTGGAAAAATGTCTATTTTTATAGACAGCAGGCACTACATTTACCATCAGAACTCTTCATTTTGTATTTTTCTTTAAGATGTTTATTTTTTATTAAAATTGCATGTATTTAAGGTGTGTGACCTGATGTTTTGATATACATATACACAGTAAACAGAATACTACAGGGAAGCTACTTAATGTATTCCTGTCCTGACACAATTACCATTTTTGGTGGTAAGAGCACTTACAATCTGCTCTCTTAACAAATGTCAAGAAAGGTTATTAAGATTTATGCCTGTGTGTTCTTCTAGGAGTTTTATAGTTTTATCTCTTGTGTTTAGGTCTTTGATCCATTTGGAGTTAATTTTTGTATATAGTATAGAGTAGGGGTCCAAATTAATTTTTAAAGACAGATATCCAGTTTTCCTAAAACAACTTGTTTAAAAAGATTTGTTAAAGAAGGGTGCCAAGATAATTTAATGAGACAGTCATATCCAGCAGAAAAAAGTGAGTTCCAAAAAAGGGGTTAAAAAGTAACCCCTTAAAATGTGAAAATTCAATTTCCACAACACATGGATTCTTAAAAAAGGCAACTTAAAAATCCCCACCAAGAAGAAGATGAACAAAATTGAAAACGAAAGAAGAATCTGAATGA
>NW_022451480.1:0-1317 GCF_009761245.1 Sapajus apella
AAAAATAGATATAGCTTATTACCATTCCCTGTTAGCGGGAGTCAGTATTTAAAGGCAAGTCTGGCTCATCAATGTAGAAAAGACTTCCCAGTTCAGAACGTGATGTGCTGACGAAAAAGAGGTCAAGAAACCCTCTGAAGGCCAGGATCCAGGAGAAAAATTGGCAACAATTGTTTTGGTGAACAAATTTTACCAAAACAAACAAGAAGTATCTCCCTCCACCCTCCATGCCCTACTCCCAGCAGATACTTCACTAAGATATTAACAATTCCTGAATTAATTACTTAAATGCACATTCTTCTTTCATAGATATGCAAATAGATCTCTGGCTATTTCTGATGAGCTAATACATCCACTTTCAGTAAGTGTCACTTTCTCTGAGGTTCTGAGAGTTGTGTTTTGTTTATTTCATGATGAAGTCAAAATCGTCCACCATTAAGTCTTCGCTAAGTTGTGTCTAATCATCTTACGTAAGGAGTGTTGTAAATTGGACATACTGGAGTAAGAACTGACTTACAGCTTTATTTAATTTGAGCGCTAAGGGGAATCTACCTTCCAAATAACAAGATATGTCATTTTAAAAGATAATATTTTATAGCAGCAAACAATATAAATATTTGTAAGTAGTCCTCACAAATATGCACAAACTCTGTGAATAGAATTAGAAAACAATTTAAATTTGTTTAAATGCTATAAAAACTTAAAAAGTTCCTTCTTCAGGCATATGATAGCCACCGTGCCCGGCCTCTTGCATTTACGTTCGCAATAAAGTGGTTTGGAATATCCCACTGTTGATTTGTGATTTCCTCCTCCATACATAGCCTGTGGCCCTGTATACATAATTGAATATTTTCATATATTGATATTTTGTGTCTGAAGATGAAAGATGAAACATGTTAAAACATTTCATGCAAAACCTTCAGTGGTTGTAGAGTCTACTCTTTGGTAGAATACACAAATTAATCTATTTTAAATATTAAAATTTTTATTAGATGTGATAATGACATTTTCTCTTTTATCTTCACTTGTCAGATATAGTTACTTACGTTCTTCCATAATTAATGATATTGTATCTTATATTGGATGTAAAAAACTCCTAGAATATTTGGAATTGATAGTTGAAATTAAACAGCAAAATGAGAATTGCTGAAACCTAGTGATAATGTACATATGATGGGTTTATTATCTATTATCTCTATCATTGTTAATTTTTAAAGTTTCCATGGAAAACTATACTAAGAACTTAAAATTGTCTATAAAGCCCTTCATACCCTGCACTTTAGCTCCAATGCATAATGAATAAAGAAAAATGGATTC
>NW_022451481.1:0-1317 GCF_009761245.1 Sapajus apella
AAAAATAGATATAGCTTATTACCATTCCCTGTTAGCGGGAGTCAGTATTTAAAGGCAAGTCTGGCTCATCAATGTAGAAAAGACTTCCCAGTTCAGAACGTGATGTGCTGACGAAAAAGAGGTCAAGAAACCCTCTGAAGGCCAGGATCCAGGAGAAAAATTGGCAACAATTGTTTTGGTGAACAAATTTTACCAAAACAAACAAGAAGTATCTCCCTCCACCCTCCATGCCCTACTCCCAGCAGATACTTCACTAAGATATTAACAATTCCTGAATTAATTACTTAAATGCACATTCTTCTTTCATAGATATGCAAATAGATCTCTGGCTATTTCTGATGAGCTAATACATCCACTTTCAGTAAGTGTCACTTTCTCTGAGGTTCTGAGAGTTGTGTTTTGTTTATTTCATGATGAAGTCAAAATCGTCCACCATTAAGTCTTCGCTAAGTTGTGTCTAATCATCTTACGTAAGGAGTGTTGTAAATTGGACATACTGGAGTAAGAACTGACTTACAGCTTTATTTAATTTGAGCGCTAAGGGGAATCTACCTTCCAAATAACAAGATATGTCATTTTAAAAGATAATATTTTATAGCAGCAAACAATATAAATATTTGTAAGTAGTCCTCACAAATATGCACAAACTCTGTGAATAGAATTAGAAAACAATTTAAATTTGTTTAAATGCTATAAAAACTTAAAAAGTTCCTTCTTCAGGCATATGATAGCCACCGTGCCCGGCCTCTTGCATTTACGTTCGCAATAAAGTGGTTTGGAATATCCCACTGTTGATTTGTGATTTCCTCCTCCATACATAGCCTGTGGCCCTGTATACATAATTGAATATTTTCATATATTGATATTTTGTGTCTGAAGATGAAAGATGAAACATGTTAAAACATTTCATGCAAAACCTTCAGTGGTTGTAGAGTCTACTCTTTGGTAGAATACACAAATTAATCTATTTTAAATATTAAAATTTTTATTAGATGTGATAATGACATTTTCTCTTTTATCTTCACTTGTCAGATATAGTTACTTACGTTCTTCCATAATTAATGATATTGTATCTTATATTGGATGTAAAAAACTCCTAGAATATTTGGAATTGATAGTTGAAATTAAACAGCAAAATGAGAATTGCTGAAACCTAGTGATAATGTACATATGATGGGTTTATTATCTATTATCTCTATCATTGTTAATTTTTAAAGTTTCCATGGAAAACTATACTAAGAACTTAAAATTGTCTATAAAGCCCTTCATACCCTGCACTTTAGCTCCAATGCATAATGAATAAAGAAAAATGGATTC
>NW_022451482.1:0-1317 GCF_009761245.1 Sapajus apella
TTGTTTGGAATAGTTTCAGAAGAAATGGTACCAGCTCCTCTTTGTATGTCTGGTAGAATTCAGCTGTGAACCCATCTGGACCTGGGCTTTTTTTGAGTGGTAATCTCTTAATTGCTGCCTCAACTTCAGACCTTGTTATGGGTCTGTTCAGGGTTTCGGCTTCTTCCTGGTTTAGGCTTGGGAGGAGGCAAGTGTCCAGGAATTTATCCAATTCTTCCAGGTTTTTTAGTTTGTGTGCATAGAGTTGTTTCTAATAATATGTGATGATGGTTTGTATTTCTATGGAATCTGTGGTGATATCCCTTTGATCGTTTTTTATTGCATCAATTTGGTTATTCTCTCTTTTCTTTTTTATTAATCTGGCTAGTGGCCTGTCTATTTTGTTGATCTTTTCAAAAAACCAGCTCCTGGATTTATTGATTTTTGAAGGGTTTTTTGTGACTCTATCTCCTTCAGTTCTGCTCTGATCTTAGCTATTTCTTGTCATCTGCTAGACTTTGAGATTTTTTGATCTTGCTCCTCTAGCTCTTTCAATTCTGATGATAGGATGTCAATTTTTGATCTCTCCTTGCTTCTCATGTGGGCACTTATTGCTATACATTTTCCTCTAGAGACTGCTTTAAATGTGTCCCAGTGATTCTGGTATGTTGTGTCTTCATTCTCGTTGGTTTCGAAGAACATCTTTATTTCTGCCTTCATTTCATTATTTATCCAGTCAACATTCAAGAGCAAGTTGTTCAGTTTCCATGAAGCTGTGCGGTTCTGAGTTAGTTTTTGAATTCTGAGTTCTAACTTGATTGCACTGTGGTCTGAGAGACTGTTTGTTGCAGTTTCCGTTCTTTTGCATTTGCTGAGGAGTGATTTACTCCCAATTATGTGGTCAATTTTAGAGTAGGTGTGATGTGGTGCTGAGAAGAATGTATATTCTGTGGATTTTGGGTGGAGAGTTCTGTAAATGTGTATTAGGTTTGCTTGGTCCAGGTCTGAGTTCAAGTCCTGGATATCCTTGTTAATTTTCTGTCTGGCAAGGATGCCCT
The DNA here is from genome assembly GCF_009761245.1 of Sapajus apella. Taxonomy (NCBI): domain Eukaryota; kingdom Metazoa; phylum Chordata; class Mammalia; order Primates; family Cebidae; genus Sapajus; species Sapajus apella. Next base: position 1,038 of record NW_022451482.1, read on the forward strand.
CTCTCACCACTGCTATTCAATATAGTATTAGAAGTTCTAGCCAGAGCAATCAGGCAAGAAAAAGAAATAAAGGGCATTCAAATAGGAAAGGAGGAAGTCAAATTGTCTCTATTTGCAGACGACATGATTGTATATCTAGAAGACCCCATCGTCTCAGCCCCAAACCTCCTGAAACCGATAAGCAAGTTCAGCAAAGTCTGAGGATACAAAATCAATGTGCAAAAATCACATGCATTCCTATACACCAGTAACAGACTTAAAGAGAGCCAAATCAAGAACA
>NW_022451483.1:0-1317 GCF_009761245.1 Sapajus apella
CATGGTACCAGTCTTGGATTGAGAAACAGCCCATAAGAAAATTAATTAGTGGTTTTCCCATGGTTACAAATAAGAGAAGTAATTATCTCCTGTTTTATCCTAATAAGCTTAACTGTGTTAGGTTGATCAGTCCTGGCTTTCTACATTGAAGAAAAGTGAGCATTCATCATTTCAACACAACAGTCTTTCCCATGGGACACATGGTGCTTTTTATTACATTTACTTACTAGTAAGGAAAGAGTTATGAGACATTAGAAAATGCAGGTGATGTATCAACAGGCCACAGTTGGATTTTTATCCTAAAAGACAGTTTGAATTCCTTCCTATGACTTTTTATAGTCTGTGCATTTTTAAAAATAGGATAGGAAGTGACATTTTAATAGAGCATTCAGACAGAATGCCAGGAGGAAAAGAGAAATACTTTCACTGACCACCAGTTTTATCTTAGGAAATTAAGTCAAGAAGAGTATGAGCGACAACAAAGAGAGCAGAGGCTATCAGCTGCTGATGAAAAGGCAGATTTGGCTGCAGAGGAAGTAAAAACTTACAAGTAAGTTCACCCTCTAAAGACAGTGTCACTGGCTAATGAAACTAAGTTTCTTTTGGCACAAAAGCATAAATAAATGGTTAGAGGACATGAATACATAAATTCATGCAAAAGAAAAACTTTTAAGCTAACAAATGGAAAAACATTAACAAATACCCAGTGCTGGCAAAACTGTAAGGGAACTTGGTTCATGCAAACAGTTCTGGGGGTAGGGGTGGGGAGGGGGGCAGTTTGTTGTATGATGTATCCAAAGCCATTAAGATGATTTTGCCATTTGATAGACCCAGTAGTCCTAACTTTGGGAATTTTTTTATGATATAGTTAAAGGATGAAAAAAGGGGAAAAAAAAGGTTTATGGTGGAAGATAACAAGATTATTTGAGAAACATATTTAGGAACAGTTAAAGTAGCTCTATTAGGGTAGGTTGTTAGGGTAAGTGTTAACATAGTCATATTGTTTGGGTTTTTATTTGGTTGTGCTTTAATTCATAAAGCCAAGTGTAATTCTTAGGCGGAGAATAGAAGAAATGGAGAATGAATTACAGAAAACAGAGCGATTATTTAAAAACCAGGTAATTATTCTAGTCTCCCATTTAGTGCCCAGAATTCTTTGATAATTAATACAGGTTACTATAATGAATCTGTAAGCATATTTTGTGATGTATTATCTTTTTCAGATAGCTACCCATGAGAAGAAAGCTCATGAAAACTGGGTAAGATTTCTTTTTTTCTTTCCTTTATTTGGTGCATGGTCTCCTAGAACTTAATTTG
>NW_022451484.1:0-1317 GCF_009761245.1 Sapajus apella
CGATCTCTTGACCTCGTGATCCACCCGCCTCGGCCTCCCAAAGTGGTGGGATTACAGGCTTGAGCCACCGCGCCCGGCCTATTTTTTTTTTAAGTTGAGAGTTCACCATGATGGCCAGGCTGGTCCTGAACTCCTGACCTCAGATGATCCACCCACCTCGGCCTCCCAAAGGGCTAGAATTACAGGCGTGAGCCACCCCACCCAGCCAATGATTTCTTATTTTAAGAAAAAACACTGATCCGACATAAACATGGCAAGATGTGAAGATTTGACAAACTTTGTATGGTGGTGTTATTCATCCTTATATTATGTTCTGTACTTCTCTGTGCTCCAAATTACTCAAAAACAGGAGAGACAAGAGGCAGAGAAGGGAGGCAGGCAAACGGGTGATGGCTCAGGGTGATTTATTAGTAAAACCAGAAGTCTTCACGCTATGAAACTCTCAAGAATGCTGAGCAGCTACTGGTAATTCTCAGGCTACATGTTACTGAGATTTTATTTTTTGAGCCATAACAGCATTCTCAGCCCTGCTTCTTCTGCACTATCACCGTATTTATTCTTAGTCCGTTCCCCTAGAATTTTGTCCCGAACTGGCAGTTTTATAATGATTCAAGATCTCACCTATCTCAAGGTGCATTTTAACAGTGCTCTACTGAAGATGACTCAAAAAATGACTCTAAGAAATTACTCTAATGCTGAGGTTTGGCGTGTTGGCATTTGCGTGTTATGTAGCTGTTTTGGGCAGGGGTTCTACCGGGGCACAAATAGATAATATGAATCTTAGCAAACTCCTCCTCTTTTAACTGATTATAATAAAATCCCAGGTGAGAAGTGAAATATTGCATTAAAATGTGGAATGGAGATGAAATTTGCAGAAATCTTATCCATCTGTCCATTTTTAACAATTCTTTGAGTGGGGCTTGTGGCTAGGCATTTCTTCATATAGATTTCTCAGAAAACACCCCAAATCACCGTGTCTGTTTTAGATTCTATTGTCATCACCTTTGTGGATTGTCTGTGTGCTCTGGCCCTGCTGTGAAGCTCTGCTGGGCATGGTGGCTCATACCTATAATCCCAGCACTTTGGGAGGCTAAGGTGGGTGAATCACTTGACATCAGACGTTCAAGACCAGCCTGGCAAACATGGTAAAACCCCATCTCTACTAAAAATACAAAAATTGGCCAGGCATGGTGGTACACACCTGTGATCCTAGCACTTTAGGAGGCCAAGGCAGATGGATTGCCTGAGGTCAGGAGTTAGAGACCAGCCTGGGCAACATGGTGAAACCCCGTCTCTACTAAAATACACAAAATTAGC
>NW_022451485.1:0-1317 GCF_009761245.1 Sapajus apella
AAAAAAAAATAGCTAGGTATGGTGGCACACACCTGCAGTCCCAGCTACTCAGGAGGCTAAGGTGGGAGGATCACCTGAACCCAGGAGTTCAAGGCTGCAGTGAGCTATGATGGCACCACTGCACTCCAGCCTGGGTAACAGAGCGAGACTTTCTCTTAAAAAACAGAAAGAAAAGAAAAAGAAAGAGTATGAAGGAATTATTTACCAATTTGATGCAAAGAATGAAAACGAAATAAGATAAATATCTGAAATGTATAAGACTAGCTAACTGGAAGCAATGGCCCTAGTGAGAGAACTCAAAACATCAGGAGAATCATTAAATCACTGAAAATATATCACTTTTACTTCCAGTAGTGACTGGGCAAGATTCTGCTGGACTCGCCCCAACCCAGAAAACAACTGTAAAGTCTAGATATAATATCTTTAAAAGCTACCTGAAAGTACTAAAGAGTGAAGAGAAGCAGGCAGATTTTAGAGCAAGAGAGCTGTAAAGCGAGTTACCATTTTCAAGGTACAAGGGTCAGGTACTATAAGAATGCTAAGCAATGATACAGAAATATTGGTAGAAAAACAGTCTTCCTGGAATGGGGAAACTAGAACACTGAAGGCCAGAAAACCAAAGCCTCTGGACAAGGGGGGAAGAAGATTCCAGAAAGAAAAGAATCAGAAAAAAAGAAACTCATATTCTGTCTACTCACATCTTTGGTTAACCAAGTCGCACATATGGAACAAATTTCAAAGTAATTCAACAAAAGACAAAATATCTGAACTGAGACCCGAACTGCCAGTTAAAAAATGGAGTTTGCAGTTCTAGTCTAACCAAGGTAATTACCTGCCTAACATCAAGAATCGAAAACTTTCTCAAGAGAAAAAAAAAATCAACTTTAGAAATTATTCAAATAAACCAATAAACAGCATGAAAAGAGTAACAGAGGGACAAAAACAGAAAGGACAATTTAAAAAGAAATAATAAAATGGTAGATGTAAAGTTAACAGCATTAATAATTGCATTAAAAATAAATGAACAAAAAATCCAATTTTGGCAGAAACTGACAAATTTAATTTAAAAAGCAAGACACAACTATATGTCATCCAAAAAAGATGAATTTTAAATGTAAAGGCACAGAGAAGGTGAAAATATATAAACAGAAGATATATAATGCAAAGACTAAGTAGAAAAGGCTCGACAACTTATATTAATATTAGACAAAATACTTTTTTTTTTTTAGATGAAGTTTCGCTCTTGCTGCCCAGGCTGAAATGCAATGGCGTGATCTTGGCTCACCGCAATCCCCTGCCTCCCGAGTTCAAGCAATT
>NW_022451486.1:0-1317 GCF_009761245.1 Sapajus apella
ATATCTGGCATTTCTTCCCATGCTGTCTCTCCCCAACTCCTCACCCCACGCTGTCCCTCCCCTATTTCCCCCCAACGGACCCCAATAAGTGGTGCTCCCCTCCCTGTGTCCATGTGTTCTCATTATTCAACACCCGCCTATGAGTGAAAACATGCGGTGGTTGGTTTTCTGTTAATTTTTTATTTTATTATTTTTGAGAGTGTCCTGCTCAGTCGCCCAGGCTAGAATGCAGTGGTGCAATCTTGGCTCACTCTCACCTCTGCCACCTGGGCTCAAGCCATCCTCTTGCCTCAGCCTCCTGAGTAGCTGGTATTACAGGTGCCTGCCACCCTGCCTGGCTATTTTGTGTACCTTTAGTAGAGACAGGGTTTCACCATGTTGGTCAGGCTGGTCTGGAACTCCTGACCTCAACTGATCTGCCGGCCTCAGCCTCCCAATTGCAGGCGTGAGTCACCACACCTGGCCTGTCATTTCTTTCTATTTGAGTAACATAAGGCCTTTAAGACCCTTTCTCCTTTGGGTCAATCCATGATCTGCACCAAACACATTTTACAAAACAAAGGACAGTACAGTCCTCATTCACATCCTGGTCATGATGTCACTCTTAGGGACTCTCATACTGCAAACCTCCCAGCAGGCACACCCCTTTCCTCTCCATCTGATGGGCTTCTCAGCTCCCATCACACTGACTGGACACAGACTCCCTAGAGGCAGCCCCCAAGAGCAGAAGACATGGATGACTCAGAAGTTCCTAAAAAGTCATCAAGCCAGATGACGCAAAACTTAAATGACATTTCACTTTGTTTTGGTTTATTCTGTTTGAGACAAGAGTGCAGTAGGTGTCCAACTAATCCTTTTTGGAATCTTTTGTAGAGATTGGGTTTCTCTCTGATGTTCAGGCTAGTCTTAAACTGCTGGTCTCAGGTGATCTGCCCACCTTAACCCGCCAAAGCACTGAAATTACAGGCCTGCACTGTACAATTTGCTGTGTGACACAGCCCAATAGCAAAGAAGAAACGCCAGGGGTCCAGTGTCTACTCATATGGGTGGATTGATGGCTGGGAAACCCCAGGAGGAGCCAAAAGAGCAGCCATAGCACCTGAATTTCCTGGGCCTTTCAGGGCACCCTGAGGTGGCCAGGACAGAGGTGGGGGTGGCTTAGTGCTGGGGGAGGGAAGGGGGTGGGATCTGAGTTGAGGAGGGGGACGGGAGGGTGGGTGAGGAAGGGGAAAATGGGATGTTGGGCACCTGGAGGAGGGGGTCTGGGAAAGAATCTGGTTCAAACTAAGTCTTCAAGGGTGAGAGGAAGGTTCAGCT
>NW_022451487.1:0-1317 GCF_009761245.1 Sapajus apella
AATCTTGAAGTGTTGTTTCCTGCATAATGAGAAAGTCATCAGAGGAAGCAGCAGGATGGAGAAAGGGAAAGTATTTTAGAAGTGAAAAAGTGTTGATGATTTGTTGTTTACATATATACACACATACATACATACATATATATATGCACACACACATACACATATGTATATAATCGGTTGCTATTCTGAAAAATAGATTAAACAAACTGTAAAGTGTTAGAACCCTGCAAACCTCTAGGGAAGCTTGGCCCTAAAGAAGAAGAGCACACCGACAGGCACCAGCAGATGCGGCAGGTCATCAATGGTGGAGTGACAGGGAATTCAGCTGAGAGCAGCTGGAGGTGAGCCCTGCTGCTGAGACGCTATACTTCAGGGGAAGACCACCTTCCCAATCCATCCTCCTCTGGCACCCCATTTGTGTGCTGAAAGCTACTTTCACCACTCAATAGAAGCATGTAGTCCTCCTCCAAGCCCACAAGTGAAACTTCTAGGCTCAAGTGATCCTCCTGCCTTGACCCCTGAAAGTGCCGAGATGACAGACTCTAGCTGCTGTGCCAAGCTCCAGCTTATAACTTTGACATTCAATCCTGATACGTGCATTACAAGAAATGAAAATTGCAGTACAGACTCTAAAGTAAATACTGGTGCACAATTCAAAACAATTATCGACTAGCCAGGAGCAGTGGCTCACACCTCTAATAACAGCAATTTGGGAGGCTGAGGAGGGAGAAACACCTGAGGTCAGGAGTTCCATACCAGCCTGACAAACCCTGCTCACCATGTTGTTCTATTTTCTTTAAAGAAAAACAATCTTTATAGCCTCTCCATCTTCCTAAACTTAACTCACTATGTGCAAAGACCTTTGGGATGGGTTGGAGTGTTTCCGGATTATGACAACATAATTGAGCCTTTATGATGTTTGTAAAAGCTTCCCTCGTATGCAGCTTTTTTTCTCTTTTTTTTTTTTTCCTGACACCTTTCTTTTGTTTTGGCTCTTCATGATAATCTGGTTTCATGATGATTTCTTGGTGGACACACCTGTTCAAAGAAACTTCAATTCCAAACCTTTTCTTGTGAGATAGTAGGACAAAGTGTGACTGTCTTTGGGTTCATTATAACTTGAGAATCAGCAAAATTGTTGTGTGGGTATGAAATGGGATAAGCACACTGAGTGTATACATTTGTTTATCAATTTTTATTATTTAAATAAACGTGTAGAACAATCATAACTATCTGATTCCTGGAAAATTTCTGTGCCCCAAAAGAAAACTGAATAACCTTTCATGTTACTCCTTATTCTTTTCAGCTTCCCCCCCC
>NW_022451488.1:0-1317 GCF_009761245.1 Sapajus apella
TCATCAAATTGTGGTCAAGATGGCGAAGATGGAAGTTTTTGATGAAAACTCACCTTTTTTTTCCCCCAAGGGGTTCTGGATGCCCATAGGCCCACTAAAATACTTAGGCTAAAGTGGAACGCAAACCTAATACTATCAAATACCATCTGGTGGGAAGACCCAAAACAATTATGCACATTTTTACTGCAAACTTGATCCACAATTTACACAAAGAGAATTCAAACCCTGACTTAACTGTGGCTGTTAAATCCCTATAAGTAAAGGTCGGCTTTGAAAGAACAATGCTTGCGTAAGAATAGATAAAACCTACTGAAAAGGCGGCTTCGGGTCGGCGCTTTACGATTCTGTGCGCAGGGGAAAGGGCTCCAAGTTGGCGACTTGGGGTTGAAGGTCCCCAGCCGCACGCGGGGCGTCCGTGCGCTCTGGATGCAGGAATGTTGTTTGAGGCGGGCGCTCCCCAGCTTTCAAGGGCCTTCCACATCCGGCCAGTGGAGGGTGGCATTCCCCTCCCACGTGGAGAAAGGCTGGGAGCGCTTCCGGCCGAGCCCCCAGATATCGACGAGGTGGTGGGTGGGGAGGTGGTGTGCGATTCCGATGTCCCGGAGGGTTCTACCTGCGTGACAAGGCCTAGCCTCGGCAGGCCGGGAAGGGGCCCCAGTGGGGTGCAGAGGGGGATCGACCCTCCCTCTGAGGTCCTGTGCCCTCCTCCCGGGGATCCGTGCACCCACCCTGGGGCGGGACTTACATGGAGACCTCCAGAATGTAGGGGGTCTCTTGGGAGAGACAGTAATTCTCAGCCCTTTATAACCTCCTTCCAAGCTCCAGAAACATCTGTTGGGACATCAGCCTCGGTTTTGTGCGCCCTGGGATTGGGACTGGAGGAAGGCAAAGAATGGGTCCTCCTACCCCCCTTTCCTGTCCCAGAATTCTCCTCACCCAGGGCTTTAGGAGTTAGGGGATGGGGCACGTCCCTGTGACCTCCCTCTGGGGGGCGGTGGGGCCTCTAGGTGGAGATTTTCCCATCAATAGGCGCCGTGCACCCCCTTGTGGACATTTCTGGGTGAGCGGGAGCGACGTCTCTTTCAGGGGGCGTGTCTGGAGGCCCACCTCAGGTCGGATTTCTCTCCTGGGGGCAGAAGAAGGAGGATATGTCTGCTGGTGAGGAGTTGTGGTGGGAAATACGTAGCTGTGAGCTTTACTCTCTACCAGAGCGTTTTATCTCCCCCTGGGCTTTTGTGAGGGCGGGAGATGACCTCCCCCTTCCTCTTCCTGAAGTGCTGTGTGGGGATCCTGAGCCTGGGGGTCCTGAGGCTGGGC
>NW_022451489.1:0-1316 GCF_009761245.1 Sapajus apella
CACTGGCCGCTTGACCCTCATGGCCTCAGTTCCTCCAGCTGACCTGACGGGAGAGAGTCTGGTGACAGGGCAGATGGGCCCTGAGGGCGTCTAAGAGCCCAGCCAGGCAGTCAGCCTGTCCAGCGTCAGCCAGGGTCTGGCCAGAGTGGCCCCTGGGTGGTGTGGGGAGGGGGCTATTCAGGCCCACCCCTTCCCTCTTCATTCTCCTGGGAGACTGAAGGTCAGCAGGCAGCAGTGGCTTAGGCAGTCAGGAGGGGTGAGGGGCAGGCCTCTCACTGTCAAGCCTGGAGCTGGTAAGTTTCATCTCCCTGCTGCTGCCCTCTGGGAGATTTCCTGAGAAGTCAATGCAATTGAGACAAATGTAACTTTCTTTAAGACTGTGTTCTCCTGTGTAGAGGGGGGAAGGGCACCCCCTCCACACTCCCCCCAGGAGGCTGAACATGGCCACATTCTCCTATAGAAGAAGTTTACTGCTTCTTTGAATAAACATAGAAATTGATCATCCCAGTCTTAAAGAAAGTTACATTTATCTCAATGGCATTGTCTCATCCGGAAACCTCCCAGGGAGCAGCAGCAGGGAGCTGAAACTTACCAGCCACTGCTGCCTGTTGACCTTAAAGAAAGAATGTCCTTGGGGTGGGAGGGCGCAGGTCCCTGGGCCTGGGGTGCAGCGGGGCCGGCCCCTCCTCTTCCTGCTGTGTTCTGGCTGAGCTCAGGACTGAACCAGTGATCCGCACATCACTCAGCAGATCTGAAAAAGTGAAGTCACCCTGGCAGGCAGGAGGAGGAGCTGCTGAGACAGGCTGGCTGGGACTTGGCCAACTGCAGTGCCCAGAGCCGGCCTGCTGAGGGGTAGGTGGTGTGGGCAGCCAGCCCTAGAGAGCTACTTTAAACCATCGGATCCCCTGCTGCTTGCCATCCATCCCCACCAGGATTTATGGAACTGGAATTGACCACAGGGGACTCCCTGGGGAGCAGACAGGCCCCATCTCTGGTGCTAGCAGCTACCCAGGCTGCACACTCAGGCCTATGCCCAGGGAAGGGATCCATAGGGAGGGAGGGGCTGTGGGGGACTTTGGACTGCAAACAAGCTCCTGTGACTGTCTCCCAGGAGAATGAAGGGGGAAGGGGTGGGCCTGAATAGCCCCCTCCCCAACCTCCCAGGGGCTACTCTGGCCAGACCGTGGCTGACGCTGGACAGACTTACTGCCTGGCTTGGCTCTTAGACGCCCTCAGGGCCCATCTGCCCTGTCACCAGCCTCTCTCTCATCAGGTCAGCTGGAGGAACTGAGGCCATGAGGGTCAAGCGGCCAGTG
>NW_022451490.1:0-1316 GCF_009761245.1 Sapajus apella
CTTCGCCTCCATGTGCAATCTTGTCACTACAAAGGGGCCAGAGTTTCTCTCTCCCAAAAATTAAGGAGCTCATAAAAGCCTACAACCTGAACCTCCTTCCAGTGAAACCTGTTAAAACATGAAGGCATTTCAGGACGGAGATGAAATGGGTGTCTCAGGCAAAATGGTCCTGGTGACCAGATATCTGGGGAGGAAACGGGTTCTGGGACTGGGGGACTTTCCACAGTGGCTCTGGCTGTGAAGAGGGCAGGGGAGGCAGGAGGCTGAGTGTGGGCCCTATCAGTGAACTGCAGGATGCACAGACTGAACCAAGGAGCGTAGACTAGAGAAACTGTGCAGGACCCAATCAATCAGTTAACACTCCAGCCCGATGATGACAGACCTGGCCTATCACTCATCACTCATTTCTTTCTTTTTTCTTTTTCACTTTTGTTTTGTTTGGGGGTTTTGTTTTTGTTTTTTGGGACAGGACCTCACTTTGTTGCCCAGGCTGGAGAGCACCCTCGGCCCCCTGGGCTCAAATGATCCTGCTGCCTCAGCCTCTGAGTAACTCAAACTGCATGATTAAGTTTTGGATGTTTTTGTATATACAGGGTCTCACTATGTTTCCCAGTCTGGTCTCAAACTCCTGGGCTGAAGGAATCCTCCCGCCTTGGCTTCTTAAAGCACTGGAATTATAGCTGCATCCACCATGCTCAGCCTCTGCACCCATTTCTTTCACAGTCCTCTGACCATGTGAGGTGGTCAAGGATCACAGGCCCAGGCCTCCTGGTTCTGGTTAGCACAGCAGAATACTGCTGGGCTGCCTCACTGTCCATGGCAGGAGGATGCAAGATGCAAGGTGCAGAGTGGTGGCCTGCTGGCAGGAGGTGCAGGGCCCGTGGGCAGGGACCAGTCTGTGTAGGCTAGCTGGCTGCACTCCAGCCGTCTGGAAAGATCAGTGTGGTGGGAGAGAACTGCACATGTGTGAGCTGTGAGGTCAGCTGCAGCCAGGAGCACCTGGGTCCGGGTTCCTCCCCAGGTAGGCAGCCTCACCAAGGCCTGCCAGGTCTCTTGAAGTACCCTCCCTGCTGAACGCATGCAGTCTCCTCTGCTCTCCCAAGCAAAATGTGATCAGGTCAGGATAGGACACAGATGAAAGAGCGCTTGGAAATATGGGTCCTGTAGGTTTCTTCCCGTCCTTGACAGCCAGAGTGCTCTCTCCCTTCTTGCAGTAGAACTCAGCACGGAGCTCTCCAAACACACAGACCTCTCCAAGGACCTGTGGGGCTGTCCCTCCACCCCAGCCCCACAGGTCCTTCCCCCTCCTCAGATGG
>NW_022451491.1:0-1316 GCF_009761245.1 Sapajus apella
ATAGCTGCGTTTTTGTTTTAGAGCATGATATATCTCATTGCGGCCTTTAGTCTCAGTCTTCTGGAATATCCAAACGCAGCTTTTAGAAGAAACGGGTTTCTAACTCGCTGAATCTAAACATAGATGCAACTTCCTAAGGTGAACGAAGACAACGCAGTGTAGTTTGAACTAGACTTTTCGCCTGTGTTTTAAACCCAGTCTTCCTGCAAGGTCTTAAATGCCGGGGAAAGGCTGGAAATATCTGTCTTCAGATTCCCCAAAGAAAAGTTTTCAGAACCTCTACACATACACATCAATTTAACTCCATAAGTTGATTTTACAGCTTGACAACCATTCTGCTAGATAGCTGCGTTTTTGTTTTAGAGCAATATATTTCTCATTACAGCCTTTAGTCTCAGTCACTCTGGACTATCTAAACGCAGATTTTAGAAGAAACGTTTTTCTAACTCGCTCAATCTAAACATAGATGCAATTTCCTAAGGTGAACGAACACAAAGCAGCGCAGTTTGAAATAGACGTTTTTCCAGTGTTTTAAACGCAGTCTTACGGGTACTTCTCATATAACTGTATATGGCTGGAAATATCTGTTTCCAGATTCTCGAAGCAACGGATTTCTGAACTGCTGCAAACACACATCAGTTTAACTCTCTAAGTTGATTGTACAGCTTGACAACCATTCTGCTAGATAGCTGCGTTATTCTTTCTGGAGCAAGATGTTTCTGATTACAGCCTACAGGCTCTATCACACTGGAATATCCAAACGCTACTTTTAGAATAAACGTGTTTCTAACTCGCGGAACCTAACATAGATGCAACTTCGTAAGGTGAACGAACACAAAGCAGAGCAGTTTGAACTAGAAGTTTCTCCTGTGTTTTAAACGCAGTCTTACTGCTAGGTCTTAAATGCCTGGGTAAGGCTGGAAATATCTGTTTCCAGATTGCCCAAAGAAAAGATTTCAGAACGTCTGCGCACACACATCAATTTAACTCCATAAGATGATTTTACAGCTTGACAACCATTCTGATAAATAGCTGCGTTTTTGTTTCAGAGCAAGTTGTTTCTGATTACGGCCTACAGGCTCTTTCACACTGGAATATCAAAACGCTGCTTTTTGAAGAAACGTGTTTCTAACTCGTTGAATCTAAACATAGATGCAACTTCCTAAGGTGAACAAACACAAAACAGAGCAGTTTGAACTGCATGTTTCCCCTGTGTTTTAAACGCAGTCTTACTGCTAGTTCATATAAGCCTGTATACGGCTGGAAATATGTGTTTCCAGATTTTCGAAGCAAAGGATTTCTGAACTGCTGCAAAC
>NW_022451492.1:0-1316 GCF_009761245.1 Sapajus apella
TTGCTCTAAAACAAAAACGCAGCTATCTAGCAGAATGTCGGTCAAGCTGTAAAATCATCTTATGGAGTTAAATTGATGTGTGTGTGCACAGGTTCTGAAACATTTTCTTTGGGGAGTCTGGAAATAGGTATTTCCAGCCTTGCCCCGGCATTTAAGACATTGCACTATGACTGCGTTTAAAAGACAGGAGAAACGTCTAGTTCAAACTACTCTGCTTTGTGTTGGTTCACCTTAGGAAGTTGCATCTATGTTTAGATTCAGCGAGTTAGAAACACGTTTCTTCTAAAAGCTGCGTTTGGATATTACAGAATGACTGAGACTAAAGGCCGTAAGGAGAAATATCTTGCTCTACAACAAAAAAGCAACTATCTAGCAGAATGGTTGTCAAGCTGTACAATCTTCCTAAAGAGTGAAACTGACGTGTGTGTGCAGTAGTTCAGAAATCCTTTCGCTGCAGAATACGGAAGCAGATATTTCCAGCCATATACAGGCTTAGAAGAACAAGAAGTAAGACTGCGTTTAAAACACAGGAGAAACATCTAGTTCAAACTGCTCTGCTTTGTGCTTGTTTGCCTTAGGAAGTTGCATCTTTGTTTAGATTCAGCGAGTTAGAAACACGTTTCTTCTAAAAGCAGCGTTTGGATATTCCAGTGTGAAAGAGCCTGCAGGCCGTATTCAGAAACATCTTGCTCTAAAACAAAAACGCAGCTATCTAGCAGAATGGTTGTTAAGCTGTACAATCAAATTACAGAGTTAAACTGATGTGTGTTTGCAGCAGTTCAGAAATCCTTTTTCTCGAGAATCTGGAAACAGATATTTCCAGCCATATACAGGCATATGAGAACTACCAGTAAGACTGCGTTTAAAACCCAGGAGAAACGTCTAGTTGAAACTTCTTTGCTTTGTGATTTTTCACCTTAGGAAGTTCCATGTATGTTTAGATTCAGCGAGAGAGAAAAACGTTTCTTCTAAAATCTGCGTTTGGATATTCCAGAGTGACTGAGACTTAAGTCTGTAATGAGAAATACCTTGCTTAAAACAAAAACGCAGCTGTCTAGCAGAATGGTTGTCAAGCTGTAAAATCATCTTATGGAGTTAAATTGATGTGTGTGTGCAGAGGTTCTGAAATCTTTGGGGAATCTGGAAACAGATATTTCCAGCCTTACCCAGGCATTTAACAACTACCAGTAAGACTGCGTTTAAAACCCAGGAGAAACGTCTAGTTCAAATTGCTCTGCTTTGTGTTCGTTCACCTTAGGAAGTTGCATCTATGTTTAGATTCAGCGACTTAGAAACACGTTTCTTCTAAAAGCAGC
>NW_022451493.1:0-1316 GCF_009761245.1 Sapajus apella
GGCCAGCAGCAGCGGACCACCCACACCCTTCACCACACACTCCACAGCTACAGAGGGGAGTCCCATCTCTTCCACTGGTCCTATGACTATAACATCCTTCAAGACTACCGCTACCCATCAAACCCCACCACACCCTCAGACCACACTTTCCACTCATGTTCCACCTTTCTCCACCTCCTCAGTGACTCCCAGTACTCACACAGTCATCACCGCTACACATCCACCAATAACCACTTCCCCCTCCATCCACTCAGCCCCCACAGGCACTATTCCTCCACATACAACGGTCAAGACCACAGGATCCACACACATAGCCCTACCAATTACAGAGACCACCAGTGGAATCAGTCAAGCCCACAGCTCATTCAGCACAGCCACAACCCCAACATCCCTCCACTCACATGCTGCCTCCACACACCATCCTGAAATCACCCCAACTGCTTCCACCACCATTACTCCAAACCCCACTGGTACAGGAACCAGCTCACCTGTAGCCCACACGACCTCGGCCACGAGCCACGGGCCACCCACACCCTTCACCACACACTCCCCACTTACAGGGAGCAAGCCTATCTCTTCCACTGGTCCCATGACTACAACATCCTTCAAGACCACCACAACCCATCGAACTCCAACACACCCTCAGACCATACTTTCCACTCACATTCCACCTTTCTCCACCTCCTCAGTGACTCTCAGTACTGACATGATTATCACCCATACACACCCACCAATCTCCAATTCCACATCCATCCACTCAACCCCCACAGGCACCATTCCTCCACAGACAATGGTCAAGACCACAGGAGACACACACACAGCCCTACCAATTACAGAGACCACCAGTGGAATCAGTCAAGCCCACAGCTCATTCAGCACAGCCACAACCCCAACATCCCTCCACTCACACACTTCCTCCACACACCGTCCTGAAATCACCCCAACTTCTTCCACCACCGTTACTCCAAAGCCAACTGGTACAGGAACCGGCACACCTGTAGTCCACATGACTTCGGCCACGAGCCATGGGCCACCCACACCCTTCACCATACACTCCCCACCTACTGGGAGCAAGCCTGTCTCTTCCACTGGTCCCACGACTACAACATCCTTCAAGACGACCACAACCCATCCAACCACACCACACCCTCACACCACACTTTCCACTCATATTCCACCTTTCTCCACCCCTTCAGTGACTCCCAGTACTCACACGGTCATCACCACTACACATCCACCAATGTCTACTTACACATCCATCCACTCAAACCCCACAGGCACCATGCCTCCACAGACAACGGTCAGAGCCACAGGAT
>NW_022451494.1:0-1316 GCF_009761245.1 Sapajus apella
GGCCAGCAGCAGCGGACCACCCACACCCTTCACCACACACTCCACAGCTACAGAGGGGAGTCCCATCTCTTCCACTGGTCCTATGACTATAACATCCTTCAAGACTACCGCTACCCATCAAACCCCACCACACCCTCAGACCACACTTTCCACTCATGTTCCACCTTTCTCCACCTCCTCAGTGACTCCCAGTACTCACACAGTCATCACCGCTACACATCCACCAATAACCACTTCCCCCTCCATCCACTCAGCCCCCACAGGCACTATTCCTCCACATACAACGGTCAAGACCACAGGATCCACACACATAGCCCTACCAATTACAGAGACCACCAGTGGAATCAGTCAAGCCCACAGCTCATTCAGCACAGCCACAACCCCAACATCCCTCCACTCACATGCTGCCTCCACACACCATCCTGAAATCACCCCAACTGCTTCCACCACCATTACTCCAAACCCCACTGGTACAGGAACCAGCTCACCTGTAGCCCACACGACCTCGGCCACGAGCCACGGGCCACCCACACCCTTCACCACACACTCCCCACTTACAGGGAGCAAGCCTATCTCTTCCACTGGTCCCATGACTACAGCATCCTTCAAGACCACCACAACCCATCGAACTCCAACACACCCTCAGACCATACTTTCCACTCACATTCCACCTTTCTCCACCTCCTCAGTGACTCTCAGTACTGACATGATTATCACCCATACACACCCACCAATCTCCAATTCCACATCCATCCACTCAACCCCCACAGGCACCATTCCTCCACAGACAATGGTCAAGACCACAGGAGACACACACACAGCCCTACCAATTACAGAGACCACCAGTGGAATCAGTCAAGCCCACAGCTCATTCAGCACAGCCACAACCCCAACATCCCTCCACTCACACACTTCCTCCACACACCGTCCTGAAATCACCCCAACTTCTTCCACCACCGTTACTCCAAAGCCAACTGGTACAGGAACCGGCACACCTGTAGTCCACATGACTTCGGCCACGAGCCATGGGCCACCCACACCCTTCACCATACACTCCCCACCTACTGGGAGCAAGCCTGTCTCTTCCACTGGTCCCACGACTACAACATCCTTCAAGACGACCACAACCCATCCAACCACACCACACCCTCACACCACACTTTCCACTCATATTCCACCTTTCTCCACCCCTTCAGTGACTCCCAGTACTCACACGGTCATCACCACTACACATCCACCAATGTCTACTTACACATCCATCCACTCAAACCCCACAGGCACCATGCCTCCACAGACAACGGTCAGAGCCACAGGAT
>NW_022451495.1:0-1316 GCF_009761245.1 Sapajus apella
CTGGAAGTTCTAGGCAGACCAATCAGGCAAGAAAAAGAAATTAAGGGCATTCAAATAGGAAAGGAGGAAGTCAAATTGTCTCTATTTGCAGACGACATGATTGTATATCTAGAAGATCCCATCGTCTCAGCCCCAAATCTCCTGAAACTAATAAGCAAATTCAGCAAAGTCTCAGGATACAAAATCAATGTGCTAAAATCACAAGCATTCCTATACACCAATAATAGACTTAAAGAGAGCCATATCAAGAACGAACTGTCATTCACAATTGCTACAAAGAGAACAAAATACCTAGGAATACAACTAACAAGGAACGTAAAGGGCCTCTTTACGGAGAACTACAAGACACTGCTCAACGAAATAAGAGAGGACACAAACAAATGGAAAAACATTCCATGTTCCTGGTTAGGAAAAATCAATATCGTGAAAATGGCCATATGGCACAAAGTAATTTACACATTCAACGCTATTCCCTTCAAGCTACCAATGACCTTCTTCGCAGAACTGGAAAAAATCACCTTAAACTTCATATGGAACCAAAAGAGAGCCCGCATACCCAAGTCAATTCTAAGCAAAAAGAACAAAGCAGGGGGCATCACACCACCAGACTTCAAACTATACTACAAGGCTACAGTAATCAAAAGAGCATGGTACTGGTACCAAAACAGAGATATAGACCAATGGAACAGAACAGAGCCCTGGAGGCAACACAACATATCTACAACCATCTGATCTTTGGCAAACCAGACAAAAACAAGCAATGGGGAAAGGATTCCCTGTTTAATAAATGGTATTGGGAAAGATGGCTAGCCATGTGCAGAAAGCAGAAACTGGACCCCTTCCTGACACATTACACTAAAATTAACTCCAGATGGATTAAAGACTTAAACATAAGACCTAACACCATAAAAACCATAGAAGAAAATCTAGGCAAAACCATTCAGGACATAGGTATAGGCAAGGACTTCATGACCAAAACAGCAAAAGCATTGGCAACAAAAGCCAAAATAGACAAATGGGACCTAATCAAACTCCACATCTTCTTCATGGCAAAAGAAACAGTCATTAGAGTGAATCAGCAACCAACAGAATGGGAAAAAATTTTTGCAGTTTACCCATCTGACAAAGGGCAGTTAGCCAGAATTTACAAAGAACTAAAACAGATTTACAAGAAAAAAACTAACAAGCCCATTCAAAAGTGGGCAAAGCATATGAACAGATACTTTACAAAACAAGACATACATGAGGCCAACAAACATATGAAAAAATGCGCATCATCACTGATCATCAGAGAAATGCAAGTCAAAACTACACTG
>NW_022451496.1:0-1316 GCF_009761245.1 Sapajus apella
ATACAACATAGGCATGTAGCTTGAAGTATAGCTTATAAAACCATATCAATGTATTGGACTACAACCGGATGGAATTCTGAAAGGAAATCATAAAGGTGAGAATTAAAATGTGATACTGCTGATATTTAAGTCTTGTATTACAGATTGTAACCCTGGCCCTACCTACCATATTAGGATGTATATGTTGGCAGGTAAGCTTCTACCAACCTCAAGTGTCTTAAAAGTTGAGCTCATGTCTACTTGTGTTCTGGCTAATTGTGGGGCAAGAGTTCAGTATTTGCAAGAGGGATCTTGGCCATCACCAGTAGTCTGTACCACCTAGTATTTAACAGGAGCCCTTCTGATGTGATGCCAAATTCAACTACACCTGTAATATGCCAGCTTACCTGATCAGATTTCCTCTGCCTCACCCACTATGGGGTGAGCCCACCATGCCTAACCCTTCTAAAGCTGACCAGCTGGCTTAGACCTCAGTCTGGCTCTGGAGTAGTGGTCAGATGTCAGCTACTGGCAGGTTCAGGTGGAGTTCTGTGGAGGAAACTCATGGGAGCACATCACCAAGAACATGTAGGCCTATGAAGCACTTACCACACTGTGAAGGTTCTGGCTCCCCAGGCTGGAATATTCAGTACCTCACCAGAATCCAGGTAAAGTAGCAGCTTGTTATCCAGCTGCTTGGCCTGGGCAAGATTAACAAAGCCATTTGTATTGTCTTGGATCTTTGGGCTAGAGATGTAAATACAGGGCTTGGGCACAAGGTTACTTGAGCAGCCCTGGTGAAGGGTTGAAAAGTAGCAGGAAGTAACTAGCTCTTGTTTCAATGACATGGGTTGGCCTGGGTCCCTGGGATGGACTCAGTAGTTGCACACCTGATCCTCAGGCAATATTACATGGACACACAACTTCCCACTTGAGGTATCAGTTGCATGATGTGTCTGAGATCAGTCAAGACAAAGCAGAGGTACAATAGCACTAAATTATCACGTTCTTACCTGGTGTCTTCTGGGCAAGTATTTCAAAACTGATCTGAGTGGGGAACTGTCACTTGTCAGTAGGTAGGAGTGCCAATTGTGGTTTCTTTGCCTTAAAAAGTTACAAAGCCATGACAGTAAGACTGGGCACTAGGAAAAGTGAAGCTCTAATCCCTTAAGCCCTGGCTTTTTATATTAGCTTCATAAACTATGGGTGTACATTGATTAACTAACCCAGTAACCACATGTAACCACATTGCCTTCACCAAAGTAGCTGTGGAACAAATACATTGCTAAATCTAGCCCCTGGAGAGGGTGAATGTAAGAGATAAGATACAAAGCTGG
>NW_022451497.1:0-1315 GCF_009761245.1 Sapajus apella
CTGACTTTTAAAGGACGTTTGTATATTTAAAAATATTTGGTAGAAGATATAAAGCTACTGGCTAGGTATGGTGCTTGGGCCTGTAACCTCAGCACTTTGGGACGTTGAGGTCGGTGGATCATGATGTCAGGAGTTTGAGACCAGCCTGGCCAACATGGTGAAACCCCGTCTCTACTTGCCACCACCAGCTAATACAAAAAATTAGCTGGATGGTAGCAAGCTCCTGTTATCCCAGCTCCCTGGAGACTGAGGCAGGAAAATCACTGGAAGCCAGGAGGCGGAGGTTGAGGTGAGCTGTTATCTTGACACTACACTCCAGCCTGGGCAACAAAAACAAACCTCTGTTTAAAAAAGAGGAAAGAAAGAAAGAGAGAGAGAGGGAGGGAGGGAGGGAAGGAGGGAGGGAGGGAGGAAGGCGAAGAAACAAAATTACTTTATAATTGGTATCACACTTTTTTGTTTGTTTGTTTGAGACAGTCTTGCTCTGTCACCCAGGCTGGAGTGCCATGGCACAATCTCAGCTCACTGCAACCTCCACCTCCTGGCTTCAAGTGACTCTCCTGCCTCAACCTCCTGAATAGCTGGAATTACAGGCACCCACCACCACACCCAACTATTTTATATTTTTAGTAGAGATAGGATTTTACTGTGTTAGTCAGGCGGGTCTCAAACTCCTGACCTCAAAAGATCCACCTGCCTCAGCCTCCCAAAATGCTGGGATTACAGGCACGAGCCACTGCATCCATCCTACACTAAAGATATTGAAAACAATGAACTGGTTTATGTTTCAGTCACAAAATTTACAACACGACAAACATCTTAAACTATTTAAACTTGTAACAAAAAATTACATGTCTTCATAAAAATATGTGAGTGATGTAGAGACGATTTTTAAAGATTGAAGACCAATGCCTTCTACGCTTTATTTAGGCCATTAATTATGAAACTTAGAATTACTCAGCTTCTCAGTTTCATAAATTAATGCAACTGTTAAACTTTGAATTATTTCAAAGGCAATGTGCCTTCTCAACACTTCTTCCCTAATTCTGATTGTGCTGATGCAAAATTAAATGTCCTAAAAGAACCTAAACAGTTGACACCCCTTCTCTGCATATAAAGTTACTGGTCTGTACTTGAATCAAATGGTTGAAGCCTTGTTTTATTAGGTGTTTTCGTTATTTGATTATATTGGCCTTCAATTGACATAATATTATATATCGAAGAAACTAGATTTTAATAGTTCAAAGTGGAAATTGATCAACATTTGACATGAGCTTCTTTGACTTGCCTCCTAGTATTTCAGTGAATGCAGGAC
>NW_022451498.1:0-1315 GCF_009761245.1 Sapajus apella
AAACCCAACATACCTATGCAATATAGCAAAAGTAGTTCTAAGAGGGAAGTTAATAGCATAAGTGCCCGCATCAAAAAAGAAGAAAAACTTCAAATAAATGACTTAATGATGTATCTTAAGGAATTAGAAAAGGAAGAGCTAACCAAACTTGATATTAGTTGAAAAAAGGAATAAAGATCAGAGCAGAAATAAAGGAAATTAAAGCAAAGAAAACAATGCAAAAGATCAACAAAAAGAAGAGAGAAGGCCCACATATATAAAATCAGATATAAAAAAGGAATAATTACAACTGATGCCACAGTAATTCAAAAGATCATTAGTCACTACTATGAGCAACTATATGCCAATAAATTGGAAACCTAGAAGAAATGGATACGTTCTGAGACACACACAACTTGCTAAGATTGAACCATAAAGAAATTCAAAACCTGAACAGACCAATAACAAGTAACCAGGTTGAAGCCATAATAAAAAGTCTCCTCAAAGAAAAGTTTGGAACCTGATGACTTCACCACTTAATTCTACCAAACATTTAAAGAAGAACTAATATCAGTTTTACGCAAACTATTCCATAAAATAGAGAAGGAGAGAATACTTCAAAACTCATTCTACAAGACCAATGCTTGCCTTATACCAAAACCAGGAAGACACATCAAAAAAAAGTACAAGCAATATCCCTGATGAATAGTGATGTAAAAATTCTCAACAAAATACTAGCAAACTGAATTCAACAATAGCAAACATATCATTCATTATGACCAAGTGGGATTTATCCCAGGGATGCAAGAATGGTTTAACATACACAAATAAATCAATGTGATGCATCATTTAAATAGAATCAAGGACCAAAACTATATGATCATTTCAATCGATGCTGAAAAAACATTTGATAAAATTCAACATCTCTTCATATTAAAAATACTAAATAGACCAGGTATAGAAGAAGGAACAAACCTCAACATAATAAAAGCCATATATGACAGACCCACGGCTAAAATCATACTGAATGGGGAAAAACTGATAGCCTTTCCTCTAAGATCTGGAACATGACAAAGTTGCCTACTTTCACAATGTTATTCAACTTAGTACTAGAAGCTCTAGTTAGTGCAATCTGACAAGAGAAATAAAGAATGAAGGGCATCCAAATTGGAAAGGAAGAAGTCAAATTGTCCTTGTTCACAAATTGTATGATCTACCTAAAGACTCCACCAAAAAATCATTCGAACTGATGTTTTTAATTTAGTAAAGTGGCAGGATACAAAATCAGCATACAAAAGTCAGTAGAATTTCTTTTTTTTTTTTTTTTTTTTTTTTT
>NW_022451499.1:0-1315 GCF_009761245.1 Sapajus apella
AATCATTCAGGGAGATAGCTCCGTTTTTGTTTTAGAGCCAGATATTTCTCATTACACCCTATACTACCTTTCACTCAGGAATATGCAAACGCAGCATTTAGAAGAAACGTGTTTCTCACTCGCTGAATCTAAACATACATGTAACTTCCTAAGCTGAACGAACACACAGCAGAGCAGTTTGAAAGAGACGTTTCTCCTGTTGTTTAGACGCGACCTTACCGCTAATTCTTATGTGTCTGTCCATGGCTGCAAATATCTCTTTCTACATTCTCTAAAGAAATTGTTTCTGAATGGCTACATTCACTCACCTGTTTAACTCTGAAATTTGAATTTACACCTTTACAATCATTCTGCTAGATTTTTTTTAAGGCCGTTTTTCTTTTAGGGCCAGGTGTTTCTCATTACACCCTATTCTCCCATTCACTGAGGAATATGCAATCACAGCTTTTAGAAGAAACGTGTTTCTAACTTGCTGAATCTAAACATAGATGCAACTTCCTAATGTGAACGAACACACAGCAGAGAAGTTTGAAAGACACGTTTCTCCTGTGGTTTAGACGCGATCTTACCGCTAGTTCTTAGTTGGCTGTATATGGCTGGAAATATCTCTTTCTAGATTCTCCAAAGAAAGGGTTTCTGAACTGCTACATTCACACATCTGTTTAACTCCGCATGTTGAATGTAATCGTTTACAATCATTCTGTTATATAGCTCCGTTTTTGTTTTAGAGCCAGATGTTTCTCATTGCACACTATACTATCATTCACTCAGGAATATCCAAAGGCAGCTTTTAGAAGAAACGTGTTTCTAACTCGCTGAATCTAAACATAGATGTAACTTCCTAAGGTGAACGAACACGCAGCAGAGCATTTTGAAAGGGATGTTTCTCCTGTGGTTTAGATGCGATGTTACTGCTAATTCTTATGTGCCTGTATATGGCTGGAAATATTACTTTCTAGATTTTCCAAAGAAAGGGTTACTGATCTGCCACATTCACACATCTGTTTAACTCTGTACGTTGAATTTACATCTTGACAATCAATCTGCTAGATAGCTCCCTTTTTGTTTTAGAGCCTGATGTTTCTCATTACACCCTGTACTCCCATTCACTCAGGAATATCCAAAAGCAGCTTTTAGAAGAAACGTGTTTCTAACTCACTGAATCTAAACACACAAGCAACGCCCTAAAGAAAACGAACACACAGCAGATCAGTTTGAAAGAGACATTTCTCCTGTGGTTTAGACGTGATCTGGCTGCTAATTCTTATGTTCCTGTATATGGCTGGACATATCTGTTTATAGATTCTCCAAAAAA
>NW_022451500.1:0-1315 GCF_009761245.1 Sapajus apella
AGGTGCTCACCACCACACCTGGCTAATTTCTCTATTTTTAGTAGAGACGGGATTTCCCCATGTTGGCCATGCTGATCTCGAACTCTTGACCTCAGGTGATCTGCCTACCTCAGACTCCCAAAGTGCTGGGATTACAGGTGTGAGCCAGAGAGCAAGTTTATTCTTTCCTAAATAAGCAAGTTTTTTAGGAAAGTAAAGATAGAATAGAGAGCAAGTTTATTCTTTGCTAAAAAGCAAGGTTTTAAGGAAAGTAAAGATGGAATGGCTAATCCATAGAGCAGCCCAGAGGGCGCTGTTGCCCGTCTGGGCCATTTCTTCATAACATGTTGAATGGAGCAGTAAATTATTCATGGCTCTCCTTTTTTAGATCACATTTAGCAACTTTCTGATGTTGCCATGGCATTTGTAAACTATCATGGCACAGGTGGCAACGTAGCAGTGATGACAACCAGAGGTCACTCTCCTGGGCATCTTGGTTTTGGACTGGCTTCTTTACTGCAGGCTGTTTTGTCGGTAAGGTCTCTGTGACCTGTATCCTGTGCTGACCTCTTATTTCATCCTGTGACTTAGAATGCCTTCACCACCTGGGAATGCAGCCCAGTAGATTTTAGCCTGCTTTTACCCAGCTCCTATTCAAGAAGGAGTTGCTGTGGTTCACACGCCCCTGGCAGCTGGGTTCCTTGGGATCTCCTGACATTCTATCCCCTCTGTCCCCAGTCCCGGGGCCCCTCCGCCCTCACTGCCATCGCTGTCTTACTGAGCCTCCTCTCTCTGAATTTCATCATGAGCAAGAAGAGGAATCACCATCAGGTTCAGCTTTTGGGAAAGGGAAGGACCAGGCAGGAAGTAGGGAGGAAGACACAGGCCCTGGTGTGGCTGATAGGGAGGGAAGAGCTGAGTGGGAGATGGCAGGTCTGGCTTTGTTCTTGTCTCTGTGAGTTGCCCATTGTGCAGGCCTGCCCAGTTCCTTCCCCATAGCAGTAGATGGCGGCTGCACCCTTCAGTGTTCATGCCCAAGCCCTGGGTCAGATCAATGCCTTTTTCTTCTGCACCCCATCAGTCAGAAGATTTGCTTGCTGTCATATTGAAAATGCATCCAGCAACGAGGTCCTGGCTCACTCTCTACTTCTCTCCCCGCCTCTCTCCACTTCCAGACCCAGGAGACCTGTGTGAGCCGAATCCCCTGCACCCTCCTCTGCTCAGACCCACAGCGGCCCCATTTTCCTCAGCCTGAGCCAAAGGCCCCACAGTGGCCCAGGAGGCCTGCTCTGAGCCGCCTCATTGCCTCCAGCCTCACCTTCCACCCAACTCCCTG
>NW_022451501.1:0-1315 GCF_009761245.1 Sapajus apella
TCCTGCTCAAGGGTCTTTATGAGGGCATGATGGGGTCTTTATGAGGGTGCGGCAGGGTCTCTAGGAGGGCGAGGGGGGCTCTCTATGAGGGCACTGTGGGGTCTCTGCAAGGGCATGGTGGGATCTTTACGAGGGCATGATGGGGTCTTTACGAGGGGTCTCTAGGACAGCACACAGGTGTTGCCGCCTCCTGATTCCCACTGAGGTTCAGGGGCTGGGACTCCACTCACTAGATGCCGCCTGTCCCATAGGAGGCTAAGTCCCTCCTGCAGCTCTAAGGTGCAAGTGTGCCCAGATGGCCTGCACCAGCTGCAGCCTCTCATGGGGACAGGAACACCCTCAGCCTCGACACTCCTGCCTCCCTACTGACCCGTACAGCTGCTGATCTGCCCTGGGACTCTGGGGGGCTGCCCCAGCTGTTGGCCTTCATCTGCAGGCACTGCCCTGTGCCTACCACCAACTTGGTCCGGCCCAGCTCAGCAACAGGCATCTGAACCTGAGCCCAGGCACAGCAGCGCAGGAGGAGTCGGGGTGGGAGCTGCTCTTCTCCAAATCTGCCGGCTGGTTGGGTCCTAGGCAGGACTCACCTCGAGGAGGGCTGGGAGAGGCAGAGTTGGACTCCCCCTCTGGGGTGAGAGGCTAGGTGGAGGGGCATTAGGCAGGGTGAGGAAAGGGACCTCCCCATCCACAGAGCCTTCACCCAGAGGTGCGATGCCCCACCCCTGACCCCCTGCCCACGTTTTAAATTTTTATTTGAGAAGTAGTTTTGCTCTTATTGCCCAGGCTGGAGTGCAATGGTGTGATCTCAGCTCACTGCCACCTCTGCCTCTGGAGTTCAAGCGATTCTCCTGCCTCAGACTGCTGAGTAGCTGGGACTAGAAGCGCCTACCACTACACCCAGCTAATTTTGGGCACATTTAGTAGAGACGGGGTTTCACCATGCTGGCCAAGCTGGTCTCGAACTTGTGACCTGGTGATCCCCCCACCTCAGCCTCCCAAAGTGCTGGGATTACAGGCATGCGCCTGCCCGGCCGGCGTTTGAGTAGAGGTCTTGGTTTTCTGAAAGCGGGGGAAGCATGTGGGCTCCATGCAGGAGCGAGTTGGGAGCCACCTGGGGCTGGACTTTCCCCTGGGCTGCTCTGGCAGGTGGTGAGATGCCTCCGAGGGGCCTGCCTGGGGGCGTGGCCTTGAGGGGAGTGGGCATCACCTGTTGGTGGGTGTGGGCTGAGGGACCCACGGGCGCGGGGATGAGGCCAGGAGCGCGGTCAGGGGTGGGCTGGGGCGCGGGAGGACGTGGGCAAGGATTCAGGGGTCT
>NW_022451502.1:0-1314 GCF_009761245.1 Sapajus apella
TGATGATGAATTTATTTCTTTCTGTTTCTTAGATTTCCTTCTAACAGTCAGGCCCCTCTGCTGTAGGACCGTTGGAGGTCCACTCTAGGCCCTGCTTGCCTGGGGTTCACCTGCAGTGGCTGCAGAACAGTAATGGTTGCTGCCAGTTTCTTTTTTTGCTCTCTTTGTCCCAGAAAGTTACCTTCCCAATGTCTGCCAGATGTCTCCTTTATGAGCTGAGTCTTTGAATATATGGGGGTGGGGAGCTGCTTGAGGAGACAGTCTGTCCTTTATAGGAGCTGAAGTGCTGGGTTAACAGCTCTGTTTTTCCATTCAGAGCTGCTGGGCAGGTACTTTTTAGTCTGCTGCAGCAGAATTCTTAACAGCCTTTTTTTCCCCAGGTGCTCTGTCTGAGGGAGGTAGGGCTTTATTTATTAAGTTTCTGTCCTGCTGCTGCCTTTTTTCAGGGGTGCCCTGTCCAGCGAGGAGGCAGCCTAGTCACAGTCTGCCAGCAGAGACATTGCTGAGCTGCTGATGGCTCCACCGAATTGCTGTGTAAACTTCCCACCAGTCCTGTTTATAGGGGTATAGTTAGAACTGCCTCAGCAATAGTGGCCCACCTCTGTATTGGCAGGCTCTCTCTGTAATGGTAGACTGCGTCAGCAATGGTGGACTGACTTGGTAATGGTGGACACCCTTCCTCCACAGAACCAGAACATCCTGGGCTCAGCTGTGCTTGCTGTGAAACTCTCAATCTGAAGCATTTCAGGATGCTGGTGTTTGTGGGGACAGGACCGACATGACTGATCACCTGGCTCCCTGCCTCAGATCCCTTTTTTTTTTTTTCAGTTGGATGGGGGACTCTGTCTCCCAGGCATTCCTGTCACCAGTTGAAATGGCACCCAGTTTTGTGTGAGTTCTTGTGCAGCAACCTGCTGCACCTGCTGAAATAGCCACACTGGGGGCTTGTGGCACTTTTTCACCTGGGAATATCCTGGCCTGGCTCCCTGTTTCAATCTCCTCTTTTTCAGTTGAATGGGCAACTCTGTCTCCCAGGTGTTCCAGTCACCAGTTGAAAAGGCATCCAGATTTGTGTGAGGTTTTGTGCAGAGACCCGTTGTGCTGGCTGAAACAGCTGCACTGGAAGTGCTTTCCTGCCCAGGAATCTCCTGTCCTGGCTCCCGGTTTCAGTCCCCTTTTTATCAGTTGAAAGGGTGACTCTGTCTCCCAGGCATTCCAGTCACCAGTTAAAAAGGTGCCCGGATTTATGTGAGGTTTTGTGCAGAGGCCCACTGCACTGGCTGAAACAGCTGTGCTGGAGGCCCTTTTCCACTC
>NW_022451503.1:0-821 GCF_009761245.1 Sapajus apella
CGCATCTAAATGATAGGAGAAACGCCTCTTTCAAACTGCTCCACTGTGTGTTGGTTCACCTTCGGAAGTTGCATCTATGTTTTGATTCTGCGAGTTAGAAACACGTTTCTCCAAAAAGCTGCGTTTGGATATTCCTGAGTGAATGGGAGTATAGGGTTTAATGAGAATTATCTGGCTCTAAAACAAAAACGGAGCTATGTAGCAGAATGGTTGTCAAGGTGTATATTAACCTTACAGAGTTAAACAATTGTGTGAATGTTGCATTCACTAAGCCTTTCTTTGGAGAATCTGGAAAGAGATATTTCCAGCCGCTTACAGACGCTTAAGAATTAGCTTTCAAATCGCATCTAAATGATAGGAGAAACGCCTCTTTCAAACTGCTCCACTGTGTGTTGGTTCACCTTCGGAAGTTGCATATATGTTTAGATTCTGCGAGTTAGAAAGACGTTTCTACAAAAAGCTGCGTTTGGATATTCCTGAGGGAATGGGAGTATAGGGTTTAATGAGAAATATCTTGCTCTAAAACAAAAACAGAGCTATGTAACAGAATGATTGTCAAGGTGTATATTAAACTTAAAGTGTTAAACGATTGTGTGAATGTAGCAGTTCACCAACCCTTTCTTTGGGGAATCTGGAAAGAGATATTTCCAGCTTTATACAGACTCTTAAGAATGAGCTGTAAGATCGCATCTAAGTGATACGAGAAAAGTCTCTTTCAAACTGCTCCACCGTGTGTTCGTTCACCTTCGGAAGTTGCATCTATGTTTAGATTGGGCGAGTTAGAAAGACGTTTCTCCAAAAAGCGGCGTTTTCATATTACT
>NW_022451503.1:921-1314 GCF_009761245.1 Sapajus apella
AGATATTTCTCATTAAACCCTATAGTCCCATTCACTCAGGAATGGGACTATAGGGTTTAATGAGAAATATCTTGCTCTAAAACAAAAACGGAGCTATGTAACAGAATGATTGTCAAGGTGTATATTAAACTTACAGAGTTAAACAATTGTGTGAATGTAGCAGTTCACTAAGCCTTTCTTTGGAGAATGTGGAAAGAGATATTTCCAACTTTATGCAGCCTCTTAAGTATTACCTTGATGATCGCATCTAAATCATACGAGAAACGTCTCTTTCATACTGCTCCACTGTGTGTTGGTTCACCTTCGGAAGTTGCATCTATGTTTAGATTCTGCGAGTTAGAAAGAAGTTTCTTCAAAGAGCTGCGTTTGGATATTCCTGAGTGAATGGGAGTA
>NW_022451504.1:0-1314 GCF_009761245.1 Sapajus apella
TACATAGCAAGATATTTCTCATTAAACCCTATACTCCCATTCACTCAGGAATATCCAAACGCAGCTTTTTGGAGAAACGTCGTTTTAACTCGCAGAATCTAAACATAGATGCAACTTCCGAAGGTGAACGAACACACAGTGGAGCAGTTTCAAAGAGACGTTTCTCGTATCATTTAGATGCGATATTAAAGCTAATTCTTAAGAGTCTGTAAGCGGCTGGAAATATCTCTTTCCAGATTCTCCAAAGAAAGGCTTTGTGAACTGGTATATTCACACAAATGTTTAACTCTGTAAGTTTAATATACACCTTGACAATCATTCTGCTACATAGCTCCGTTTTTGTTTTAGAGCCAGATATATCTCATTAAACCCTGTACTCCCATTCACTCAGGAATATCCAAACGCAGCTTTTGGGAGAAACGTCTTTCTAATTCGCAGAATCTATACATAGATGCAACTTCCGAAGTTGAACCAATACACAGTGGAGAAGTTTGAAAGAGACGTTTCTCGTATCATTAAATGCGATCTTAAAGCTAATTCTTAAGAGTCTGTATAAAGCTGGAAATATCTCTTTCCAGATTCTCCAAAGAAAGGGTTGGTGAACTGCTACATTCACAGCATTGTTTAACTCTGTAAGTTTAATATACACCTTCACAATCATTCTGTTACATAGCTCCGTTTTTGTTTTAGAGCAAGATATTTCTCATTAAACCCTATAGTCCCATTCACTCAGGAATATCAAAACGCAGCTTTTTGGAGAAACGTCTTTCTAACTCGCAGAATCTAAACATAGATGCAACTTCCGAAGGTGAACGAACACACAGTGGAGCAGTTTGTAGGAGACGTTTCTCGTATCATTTAGATGCGATATTAAAGCTAATTATTAAGAGTCTGTATATGTCTAGAAATATCTCTTTCCGGATTCTCCAAAGAGAGTGTTGGTGAACTGCTACATTCGCACAACTGTTTAACTCTGTAAGTTCAATATACACCTTGACAATCATTCTCCTACATAACTCCATTTTTGTTTTAGAGCCAGATGTTTCTCATTAAACCCTACACTCCCAATCAACCAGGAATATCCAAACGCAGCTTTTTGGAGAATCGTGTTTCTAACTCGCAGAACGTAAACATAGATGCAACTTCCGAAGGTGAACGAACACACAGTGGAGCAGTTTGACACAGACGTTTCTCGTATGATTTAGATGCGATCTTAAAGCTAATTCTTAAGATTCTGTATAAGGCTGTAAATACCGCTTTCCAGATTCTCCAAAGAAAGGGTTGGTGAAC
Organism: Sapajus apella; assembly: GCF_009761245.1. Taxonomy (NCBI): domain Eukaryota; kingdom Metazoa; phylum Chordata; class Mammalia; order Primates; family Cebidae; genus Sapajus; species Sapajus apella. The sequence continues at coordinate 1,291 of NW_022451504.1, forward strand.
TGCTACATTCACACAATTGTTTAA
>NW_022451505.1:0-1314 GCF_009761245.1 Sapajus apella
GGAGAGAGATTGTGGTGAGAATAGGAAGAGGTCGTGACAAATATTAACAGTAGCTAAACTCTGGTAAAAGAGAGGTAAAAGCCAGTTTGAGAGGCTATATTTGAAGCATGTTTGGAAATGCCATGTAACTATGCAAATGCTCTCCTTTGTCTGCTCTCCAAAATCTTCAGTTAAGTCTATGTTGCCCACCGATGCTACTGCTACTAGGCAGGTGGAATTTTGTTTCTATGAACCTCAAAGAGAACAGCTGAGGTTACAAAGAAAGATGCCATACAACGTTTATTAACGTAAAACTAGTTTCTCTCGATTCTCACTCAATAAATATTGAACAAAGTTTCAAACATCAATTAGTTTGAAGTGGCACCAAAGCACTGCCCATCCGGATGCTCATATAGATCTCAGACCAACCTTGTACAAGAATATACTGTATCTATTTCTGCTAACTTTGCCCTGCTTTAAAGTTATTCCTCCATTTTTTCCACCCTTCCCTCAATTATGCTTTTATACAGCATGAAGTTTTTCTTTTTTTTTTTTTTCTTTAAAGAGACAAGGTCTTAAGCTCTGTCACCCAGGCTGGAGTACAGTGGTGTGATCATAGCTCGCTGCAGCCTTGAACTCCTGAGCTCAAGAAATCCTCTTTTAGCCTCCTGAGGAGCTAGGACTACAGGCACATGCCACCACACCCAGCTAATTTTTAAATTTTTTGTAGAGAGGGGGTCTTGCTATGTTGTGCTTGTTGGTCTCAAACTCCTGGCCTCTCAAAGCACTGGAATTACAGGTGTAAGCCCCTGTGTCCAGCCAGTTGTATAAGGCATTTCAAAACTTTCATGAAATAAAGTTGCTGATAAATACAAATAATGTCATACGTGATGATGGCTAGCCAGTCCACAAAAGCCCTTCTTTTATAAAATTATTTTCCAGTTCTAATCTGAGATCATCCGAATAAATCCTCCCTTCCTCTACCAAAACTGACATTGTGGTATCAAGGAGCGCTCCTCTTTGTTCACCTGCTGAGGGAGTAGAAGAGGAAGGATGTTCAAGCAGCCCAGGGCAGAGTATTCTGCAGGGCCATCAGAGAGGTGTAGAGCAGAGACAGAAAATAAATCTGTGGGGTACCTGCAGCTTCCTGCTAGCATGAAACCTCAGCAAAGCTATGACTTCTACATGCTCCCTGGTCACATCCCAGTTCCCTGGGTCCTAACAACTGGCCACTGTTGCCCTCTCTACTGGGAAAACCAACTCTTTTAGCAGATTAGAGTATTTCTCTCTATCACAATACAAAGAAAAGTCATCTCAGAACTCCTCTCCTTGATT
>NW_022451506.1:0-1314 GCF_009761245.1 Sapajus apella
AAGGGAAGATATTCACAGGAGCACCAGAGGTGTATTCTAGGGAGGAAGTGAGGTGGGCAGGTCTCAGGAAGAGAGGGCAGGTGAGCTCAGGTCAGATGAGGAGACAGGAGCCCTGAAGAGGCTGCAAGGACACACACCCTGTCCTGGGTGGGGTGCCCTGTTTGAGATGGGCTATTTCACGTTGATGAGGTGACCTGGATTAGAAAACCTCTCTTCCCTGCTCCTTCCCTGCACCTGCTGACAGTCAATCTGTGTTCACCTACTTCCCACAGAATATACCCTGGTGGAATCGTTCTCGCACCAATCCTCAGATGAGGAGGAGTCACCACAGTGCAAGGTCAGTCCATCTGGGTTGGTTGGACAAAAGGTTTCTTAACATTATCCTTTTGATGTTCAGTAACGTAGGAGAATCTGACCCTGTGTATCATAGGTGATTTATACAGTGTCCTTGGTGGGGAGAATTCTGAGTCAGAGTCTCTTCCCCACTGAGGCTTGATTTAAGACAGGAGGAGAAAATGGCAGCACCAGCCACGCACTGAGGGACAGTGAGCTTCCTCCTCAGCATCTTGATTCCGTGCTCGGGGCAAAATCACTTCATTGCCAAGCAACAGGACCTTGAGAGGGAATATCCTGCTAGATCGACTTTAGCATGAGTCCGTTGTCCTGTTCTTCTTCTGTGTTCTTTGACTTGAACACTCTTTCCCATCTGGTCTTCTAATGTCACCAAGTGAAGAAAAGCCCTGTACGATTAAGCCTCAGGATGGTCTGAAGCTCATGGTGTTTTTCTTTCTCTCCATGCAGGCAGAGGAACCCACCAAGGAAAAAGGTGTGTATTCCAGAAGCCCTCCTTGCCTAAGGAAAGATCTTCAGTGTGGCAACAGGTGGCACTTACTCTCCTGCTTCTGCTGGAGGGCCACTTGGGTTTGAGCTTCCTGACAGAAAGGAGATAGGGCCAGTTTGGTTGAAAAAACACCGAGTCCATCCAGTAAAGAACTGTGACCATCCCCTCGAGTTCCCGGAGGCAGAATTGCTATGGAGATGGAATAGGGTGGTGTGCCTCAGGGCGATGTGGTGTGGGGGAGGGACAGCTGTGTGGAGTGATTGGGAATGTCTTTGGCACTGTATGTGCATTTACCCAGAAAATTCAGAAAAACTTTCTAAAACACTGAATCGCTACTGCACATTTCACATAAATGTACCCATTCATCCTCCACCACAGCTGTACCTGAAGGTAAATGTTGTATCCTCACTCCTCACATAGAGATGATGCAGAGATGAATTTCCCAGGCTCTCAACCTCCCAAACGCAAGAGGC
>NW_022451507.1:0-1314 GCF_009761245.1 Sapajus apella
AAAAAAAAAAAAAAAAAAAAAAGCGCTACAAACCTCAGTGCCACTGTTTAAGCCAGCGCAGTGAGTGGCCGCAGGGGAAAACAAACAGACCCTGGCACCTCTTCAACAGGTGACTGGAACACCAACTTAAAAAATGCTCTGAGGCAGGGAGCCAGGTGATAAGGCTCGGCTGGCCCCACCCCCACAAAAGAACAGCAACCAGAAACTCTGGATTGAGAGTTTCACAGCAAGCGCAGCTGAACCCGGGACGGTCCAGCTCTGTGGGGGAAGGGCATCCGCCATTACCGAGGCAGCCAGCCGTTGCCAAGGCAACCCGCCATTGCTGTGGCAGCCCGCCGTTGCCAAGGCAACCCGCCACAGCAGAGACTCCACCCCAACAGAGGCGGGCCACCATCGCCAAAGCAGTTCTAACTACACCCATATAAACAGGACTGCAGGGAAGTTCACTCGGCAGTGGGGCGGAGCCCACAGCAGCTCAGCAAAGCTGCTATAAGCCGACAGTGACTAGGCTGCCTCCTTGCTGGGCTGGGCAGGTCTGAAGGAAAAAAAAAAAAAAGAAAAGAAGGCGGCAGCATAACGGACATTCATAAATAAAGCCCTAAATCCCTGGGACAGAGCACCTGGGAACAAAAAGCAGTTTATGAGTTCTGCTGCAGCAGACCTAAAAGTACCTGCCCAGCAGCTCTGAATGAACAACAACAGAGCTCACAGCTCACCATTTGAGCTCCTATAAAGAAGGGACCGTCTCCTCAAGCAGCTCGCTGACCCCTATATATCCAAAAAGACACCTCATAAAAGAGAGATCAGATTGACACTAGGCGGGTATCCGTCTGGGACTAAGATAGCAGAAGAAGAAAACTGGTAACAACCCTTGCTGTTCAGCAGCTGCTGCAGGTGAACCCCAGGCAAGCAGGGCCTGGAGTGAACCTCAGCAGTCCTACAGCAGAGGGGCCAGACTGTCAGAAAGAAAACCAAGAAACAGAAATAACCTCATCATCAACAAACAGAACGTCAATCTGAAAGATTTGAGACCCAATCTGAAAGCCAGCAACTACAAAGTCGACAGGTGGATAAATCCTTAAAGATGGGAAGAAACCAGCGCAAAAAGGAAGAAAACACCAGAAACCAGAACACCTCTCCTCCTAAAAGGGACCACAACCCCTCACCAGCAAGGGAACAAGGTTGGAGGGAGAACGAGTGTGATGAAATGACAGAATCAGAATTCAGAAGGTGGGTAGTAAGAAACTTCTGTGAACTTAAAGAACATGTTCTAACCAAATGCAAAGAAACTAAGAACCCTGAAAAAAGATTTGA
>NW_022451508.1:0-1314 GCF_009761245.1 Sapajus apella
TCTCACCCTAACCCTTAGCCCTAATCCTCACCCTAAACACTAAGCACGCGTTAGTATCTATGTTTGCACTGCTTTGTAAGTGTTGATTATTAAAACAAGCACTGAAGCCACCTGGCTTTGGGTGGGGAGAACCTAGATGTGAAGGATTCAGAGGAGCTTTGGTGTCAAGGTTTCCATACCGAGATCTTACTAGTCTCTGACCCTAAGCATTCAGGGCTGCAAACAGGAAGGAATTTACTCACCCTAACTGTGACCCAGAGATGTGGTCAGGCTATGCCTTCTAGGTCTGTGCTGTGGAGAAGGCAGCTCCGCACTCACGGTTCCCCACAGATGTATACTGAGGAGACTGCAACTCCGCAGAAGGGCGGGACAATGCACGACGCACCCCCGAGTTGGGACGCCGCACCACACACCCCTAACCCCTAACCCCTAATTCATAATCCCTAACCCTAACCCTGAGCCAAACCATGTTAAGTACATGTTGCAATGAGCACAGATTGTGCTAATGCTCTCCAACTTTGGCAACAGAGCTACACTCTGTCTCAAAAAGGAAAAAATATAAAAAGTTAACTAGGCGTAGTAGTGGGAGCCTGTAATCTAAACTACTTTGGGGGGCTGAGGCAGGAGACTCATTTGAACCCAGGAAAGAAAGGTTACAGTGAACTGAGATGGCCCCACTACACTCCAACCGGGACAACAGTTCAAGAATTCGTCTCCAAAAGAAAATAGAGACATAGTTAAACACACACTTCACTAATAAGACACACAAACAGACATCAAGCACATAACAAGATGATCAGTATCATTACCATTACGACCATCTACACTGAAACCACAATGGCATATACCTTTGACACACACTAGAAAGGCTTTAATCCGAAGAAATGTAAATTAACAATTGTTAGCAAGGTCTGAGAGAAATCACCATCCTTAAATACCGTATAGGGAATATAAAATAGTGCAGTCTTTTTTTTTTTAATATGTATGTTACTGCATGTTGGGTTTTGAGGTAAATTTGAAGAATATACAAGATTGTTGCATAGGTGCATACTTGGCAATGTGGTTTGCTGCCTTTCTCCCCATCAACTTTATCTGGCATTTCTCCCCATGCTATCCCTCCCCAACTCCCACTATATGCCCTCCACAGACCCCAGGGTATGATGTTCCCCTACCTTTGTCCATGTGTTCTCACTGTTCAACACCCGCCCATGAGTGAGAACATACGGCGTTTGATTTTCCATTCTTCTCTCAGTTTGCCGAGATTGAGGGTTTCCAGGTTCATCCATGTCCCTACAAAGGACACGAAGTAGTCGT
>NW_022451509.1:0-1314 GCF_009761245.1 Sapajus apella
CCGTCTACCACAGTTGGACACTCACATTCCCCCATCTGCAAAATACATTCACCCTCTCCTCTAAAGTTTCCAAATTTCATATTAAAGCATTAATTCAACATGAAAAATGTCACATAGACCACATCAGGTCCAAAGTTTAAAATCTAATCTAAAACGTCCACACCAGGTGTGGATGAGGCTTCTGAAAATGTCCATTAAGTATAGCTTCTGGACATAATTTCCTTACCCCCGTCGACCTGTGAAACTGAACAACCTGCTTATCTACTCCTAATGTGGAATGGCGGGACAGACACAGAATGACAATTACAGTGATTCTAGTTCAAAAAGAAGGAACATGGAAGGGAGAAGGACGTCACCTACCCAAAGTCGTTTGGAAATGGAGCTGGGCAAAATCCAGCAGGAGGTTCTTAAGCAGGATCCACAGCCTGGGACTGACCCTCCATCCTGTGGGACTTTGCCTCTGGGATCTTTGCTCTGCATTTCTTGAAACCACTATTATCTATCTTATTTTTTCCTCACTCCTTTGGTTCTTCTCCTTTCTCCTCATGGCAGCGTCCTCCGCTTAATCCGTGGTCCGTCATCCCCAGCAGAATTGGTCAGATATTGCCTGTGTCACGGTCCTGACCGTCTCCACGAGGGGCTGTCCTTGTGAGCCCGTGCTCCTCTGGGACCGTCTTCACTGACCTGACCCCTCTCAGTCTTGATTGCTTTCAGCTGACCTGGCTGGGTTAGGGGAAAACCTGACTATGGAGACCCAGAGCCATTCTCTGCCCTCTCTATCTCCAGGAGAGGAAGAAAATCACAGGGATCTTCATGGAGAAATGACCCACGTGAGGGCCTGGACTGTGGAGCAGTCACAGCAGAGGAAACTCCCTGAGGAAGAATGGAGGATCTGAACGCCCAGACTGGGAAAGCAGGGTTGTGTTAAGGACTATTTAATTCTCATGTGCTCCCTGCCCCAATCTACAAGCCAGCGAATGACAACAGACTGAGAATAAGTAGTAGGACTATAGGACCATGATGAAGAATTGTCCAAGGAAACACCCCTTTACTCTGTTTGCAAGGTGAAATTGCTGTATTGGATCCAAAGTTTTCTGAAAGGCAGCAGTGAGTTTCTGGAGGGTGAGTTACCTGCTTTGCACAGGGAGGCTGAGGCCAAGGCTTGCATGGTATATCTGCTGCCACCAGGTGGTCAGGGAGTCTGGGAGATTCTTAGTCTTTCTGGGCTTCAGTTTTCTCATCAGTAAAGTAGAGGCTTATTGTACCTCTCTGAAGTCCCTTCCTGCTCAGTTTCCTCTGAGTCCTTGAGGGACT
>NW_022451510.1:0-652 GCF_009761245.1 Sapajus apella
TTTTGAGATGGAGTTTTGCTCTTGTTGCTCTGACTAGAGTGCAATGGCGCGATCTCAGCTCACTGCAACCTCCACCTCCTGGGTTCAAGTGATTCTACTGCCTCAGCCTCCTGAGTAGCTGGGATTAAAGGTGTGTGCCACCACACCCGGCTAATTTCTGCATTTTTAGTAGAGATAGAGTTTCACCATGTTGGCCACACGGGTTTCAAACTCCTGACCTCAGGTGATCCATCTGCCTCAGCCTCCCAAAATGCTGGGATTACAGGCGTGAGCTACCACACCCAGCCTGTGGTCTTATTTTAAAACCACCACAGGAATACTGTGTAGGGTTTTTTCCTAAAATAATATTTTTAATAAATAATGGTTTTTCCTAAAGTAATATATCCCTAGCACTGGGATATCTGGGGTTATAAACAAGAGAAGCAAAGCAAACATGTATAAAAATTAATACTTTTAAGGGGCCGGGCGCGGTGGCTCAAGCCTGTAATCCCAGCACTTTGGGAGGCCGAGGCGGGTGGATCACGAGGTCAAGAGATCGAGACCATCCTGGTCAACATGGTGAAACCCCGTCTCTACTAAAAATACAAAACATTAGCTGGGCATGGTGGCGCGTGCCTGTAATCTCAGCTACTCAGGAGGTTGAGGCAGGAGA
>NW_022451510.1:662-1314 GCF_009761245.1 Sapajus apella
TTTTGAGATGGAGTTTTGCTCTTGTTGCTCTGACTAGAGTGCAATGGCGCGATCTCAGCTCACTGCAACCTCCACCTCCTGGGTTCAAGTGATTCTACTGCCTCAGCCTCCTGAGTAGCTGGGATTAAAGGTGTGTGCCACCACACCCGGCTAATTTCTGCATTTTTAGTAGAGATAGAGTTTCACCATGTTGGCCACACGGGTTTCAAACTCCTGACCTCAGGTGATCCATCTGCCTCAGCCTCCCAAAATGCTGGGATTACAGGCGTGAGCTACCACACCCAGCCTGTGGTCTTATTTTAAAACCACCACAGGAATACTGTGTAGGGTTTTTTCCTAAAATAATATTTTTAATAAATAATGGTTTTTCCTAAAGTAATATATCCCTAGCACTGGGATATCTGGGGTTATAAACAAGAGAAGCAAAGCAAACATGTATAAAAATTAATACTTTTAAGGGGCCGGGCGCGGTGGCTCAAGCCTGTAATCCCAGCACTTTGGGAGGCCGAGGCGGGTGGATCACGAGGTCAAGAGATCGAGACCATCCTGGTCAACATGGTGAAACCCCGTCTCTACTAAAAATACAAAACATTAGCTGGGCATGGTGGCGCGTGCCTGTAATCTCAGCTACTCAGGAGGTTGAGGCAGGAGA
>NW_022451511.1:0-1314 GCF_009761245.1 Sapajus apella
AAAAAAACCTCTTTGAGGTAATACGTAATCGTTGTGAAAATTTCATACAATATTGCAGTATATAAAGAAGAAAGTGCCTTGTGAAAAGATGAGAGTTTTGTTCTCCAAACTTTGAGTCATTGATATGCCTCCTTGTTACTTTTGCCATATATTTGTATCATCTGTACTGTTAATTCATAGCAATTTTCTTAAAATTTACTAAAGAAATCCAAGAAACCTTAGTGATAAGAGCTGTGAACTCATACATTGATATATATCACATACATACATAACGTTGATGTTTTATATACATTGCTGTATATTAAAAAATATATAACACTGATGTATATCAAATAATGATTTATTCAAATGTATGTATATTTTATAACACACTGGCACAGTGAGTGGAAGCATAGGTTCTGAAATCAAGGTTTCATGGTTTTAAATCCTGATTATACTATGTCCTCCTTCAGTGATAGTAGATAATAAACTTAAGCCTTTGCTTCCATTTTATTTGTTAAATGGGGTTAGTATGCCACCTCCCTTGTAAGGTTATTATAAAATTAAGCAGCAGGTGTACAATCAGTCAGCAGAGCCCTAGTACATCAGAGTTCCACAAATACTAGTTATCATTCGATACAGTAATTTGTAAATACCTCGTGTCTCCTTCAAAGCTAGTTCTCACAGGAGCATCTCAGTTTTAAAGTGTTTATGTAGTATTCATTTTAAGAATATGCTACGATTTACGAAACAGCATTTTGTAATTATTTTTTGGCTTTTTTTTTTAAAGCAACAAATAACAGGATTGGTTTCTAATATGTATCACCAGATTTCCCTCCCAAAGGACTGTATTAATTTGCTGTCCTGGCAGTTTAGACTTCATGCTTTAAATATTTGTTGGGGGGCAATAGTGGGTTTAAAAATAATACTTGTTTTTGTTTTAGTTAACATTATTACTCACTAGCCATTAAGGAACACATTAATTACTATTTGTTGTTGAATCCGTGCAATTTTCTGAGAAATAGGTAAGCCTGCCTCTGTGTGTGTGTGTGTGTTTGTGTGTGTGTGTGTTTGTGTGTGTGTGTGTGTGTATGTCTGTGTGTGTGTGCGCGCGCGTGCGTTCGTGCGATGCAATATATGGGTATGGTACTAGAAATTGAGAAATTATGGTAATTTCATATTATTTTGGTCAGGGATCCCTGGAATATCAGAATTGTCTCCAATCTATAGCCACTGTTTTCAAGCCTATAGGGTCCATGGGAGAAAGATTTGAATTAAATGTTTGCACTGACAAATGGAAAACAAAGGGACTGTTCCTTGGGCTCTTTCATTTCC
>NW_022451512.1:0-1314 GCF_009761245.1 Sapajus apella
CCTCCACCTCCCAGGTTCAAGCAATTCTTTTGCCTCAGCCTTTGGAGTAGTTGGGATTAAAGGCATGTGCTACCACACCTGGCTGGTTTTTGTATTTTCAGTAGAAATGAGGGTTCACCATTTTGGGCAGGCTGGTCTCAACCTCCTGACCTAAGATGATCTGCCCACCTCGGCCTTTCAAAGTGCTGGGATTAGAGGTATAAGACACCGTGCCTGGCCAAGGGGACATTTTAAATAAACTACGATGACAAAACTATGGTTGTAAAACATTATCATGTTGGCATTAAGAGTCTCTGCTGCTACAACTGGCCCTTTGCAGCAAAAAACATATCCCTCTATTAGATCAAGTGTTTTATATAAACTCTTCATGGACAATTTATAAAAGACACAAAAATTTCTTTGTAATGCAAATACAAGAACATAACTTTACTTTCTATATTTCCAAATTTATTTTTTTAAATCACATACAGTCTTGTTATGTGCCCAGGATGTTCTCAAATTCCTGGGCTGCAGCTTTGTTGCCTCAAACTGAAGCAGCCGTGACTACAGGTGTACACCAACACATTCCGCTACATTTCGAAAATGTTCAATATTGTATTAGCCTCACTACAAAAGTAATAATATAAGCAAAGTTACAAATCTTTACTACAAGCCATATCCCAAAATAATAAGTGTCCAAGAAAAAATGCTGCATGCTATGGGCTGAACATTTGGAACCAAAAATTACCAGAAAGATTCCATGATTATTATAAGTGATTTGATCAACTGAAGGTTTATACAAGCATAAATATTATGAAAGTCACACTACCAAAATTTAAAACTCAAAGTATTAATATTTACCTAAATAAACCTTAGTGAAATTTTATATTTTTTCTATTGCGGAAAGCGTTTCTTACTGTGATTTTCCTGTCACGATGTCTTTTCCAGTTAATTTTTTTTTAACCTCCACCTGTCAACGTACTTGTCAATCTTTTGTTAGTTATCAAAGCTAATTTTTTTAACAAATAGCCATATATCTGTTTTTCTCTGACCAACTTTTCATTACCAACATAAAAAAATGATAGGTAACCACTTCTAAATTGCAATAGTAAATACCATGCAAAACTAGATTCAAACTTAGAAAATTAATTTTACAAGAGATCACTTTACCTTGGTTGCAGCGGTCAAGACTTTATCTTCAGGTTTAGTGCATGAGTCAACAATCACATCATGGAAAAGGCTTAAGAGCAAAAATACACAGTGAAAATGAGCAAGTTGATTTACTTTAAAATTTTTTTAACTGCCATTTCCTATACAGTTTTCTCCTTCAAAAAA
>NW_022451513.1:0-1314 GCF_009761245.1 Sapajus apella
AGGACCTAATTATAAGTTTTCCTTTGGAGCAGCTCAAATGCATCGTAAGCTATGGGTGTTAGAGGCAGTCAGTCCTCTGATTTCTTTAGAGTCTTCTTTAGAGTATGATTAGTTCTTCCACGTTTCCAGAGGACTACAGTCTCCACACAGAGCGAAGGTGATATTTGATTCCTAAAGCTGAGGATAGGTGTTGGGGTGTGCCTGATGTGAAAAATGGGAGGCAGAGGCAGGAGGAACACTTGATTCCAGTAGTTCGAGACCATCCTAGGCAACAGAGCATGACTCCATCTCTACAACAATAGATAAAAAATTTCCCTCTGTGTGATGGTGTATGTCTGTAGTCCTAGCTACTTAAGAGGCTGAGATGGGAGCACTGCTTGAGCCCAGAAGAATGAAGCTACAGCAAGCCACAATCACAGCACTGCAATGCAACCTGAGTGACAGAGCAAGTCCATGTCTCTGAAAAAAAAAGGAAAGAAATGCAAGTTTTTAAAATTGATTCATGAGAGTAACTAAGTTTGAGGAGAAACAGAGGAAAAAAGAGCACTGAATGGTGAGGGTAGTGGCTGGTTCGCCTCAGTTCCTAGCTAATTAATTGGCTTCTGAAAAATTTCTTACTAAATACCCAGCTCTGGGGGTCACTCATGCAGTCCAATGATAAATCCTAAATCCTTTACAAATGCTCTTTCTTTACATGCCTTCTAGTGAAAAATTCTTCAGTGCCTAAATATCAAGTGGTCTGAAATGATACCAGCTGTTTATTAAAGAAATAACTCAGCCAGGTGAGGTGGCTCACGCCTGTAATCCCAGCACTTTGGGAGTCCAAGGCCGGCAAATCACCAGAGGGCAGGAGTTTGAGACCAGCCTAGACAACATGGCAAAACCTCATCTCTACTAAAAATACAAAGCTGGGTTTGATGGTTCATGCCTGTAATCCCAGCTACTTGGGAGGTGGAGGTAGTGAATCTCTTGAACTTGGGACGTGGGGCTTGCAGTAAGCAAGCATAGCACCACTGCACTTCAGCCTGGGCAACAAGAGTGAAACTACATCTCAGAAAAAAAGAAAAAAAAGAAATAACATCTCAATTTTTTTGTTTGTTTTTGAGATGGAGTCTTTCTCCATCACCCAGGCTGGAGTGCAGTGGTGTGATTTTGACTCATTGCAACCTCCACCTCCCAGCTTCAAGTGATTCTTCTGCCTCAGCCTCCTGAGTAGCTGGGATTATGGGCACGTGACACCATGCCCAGCTAATTTCTTATTTTAGGTAGAGACGGGGTTTTGCCATGTTGGTCAGGAAAATGTAGATCTCTTGA
>NW_022451514.1:0-1313 GCF_009761245.1 Sapajus apella
GATGATTTTACAACTTGACAACCATTCTCCTAGATAGCTGCGTTTTTGTTTTAGAGCAATATATTTCTCTTTACGGCCATTAGTCTCAGTCATTCTGGAATATCCAAACGCAACTTTTAGAAGAAACGTGATTCTAATTCGCTGAATCTAAACATAGATGCAACTTCCTAAGGTCAACAAACACAAAGCAGAGCTGCTTGAACTAGACTTTCCTCCAGTGTTTTAAACGCAGTCTTACTGTTAGTTCTCATATGCCTGTAAATGGCAGGAAATATCTGTCTCCAGATTCTCGCAGCAAAGGCTTTCTGAACTGCTGAAAACACACATCAGCTTAACTTTGTAAGAAGATTGTACAGCTTGACAACCATTCTGCTAGATAGCTGCGTTTTTGTTTTAGAGCTAGTTATTTCTCATTACCGCCTTTAGTCTCAGTCATTCTGAAATATCCAAACGCAGCTTTTAGAAGAAAAGTGTTTCTAACTCGCTGAATGTAAACATAGATGCAACTTCCTAAGTTGAACGAACACAAAGCAGAGCAGTTTGATCTTGACGTTTATCCTGTGTTTTAAACGCAGTCTTACCGCTAGGTCTTAAATACCTGTGTAAGGCTGGAAATATCTGTTTCCAGATTACCCGAAGAAAAGTTTTCAGAACCTCTGCACACACACATCAATTTATCTCCATAAGCTGATTTTACAACTTGACAACCATTCTGCTAGATAGCTGCGTTTTTGTTTTAGAGCAAGATGTTTCTGATTGCGGCCTGCAGGTCTTTCACACTGGAATATCCAAATGCTGCTTTTAGAAGAAACATGTTTCTAACTCGCTGAATCTAAACATAGATGCAACTTCCTGAGGTGAACGAATACAAAGGAGTGCAGTTTGAAATACACGTTTCTTCTGTGTTTTAAATGCATTCTTACCGCCAGGTCTTAAATGCCTGTAAATGGCAGGAAATTTCTGTCTTCAGATTCTCGAAGCATAGGATTTCTGAACTGCTGCAAACACAGATCAGTTTAACTTTGTAAGAAGATTGTACAGCTTGACAACCATTCTGCTAGATAGCTGCGTTTTTGTTTTAGAGCAAGTTATTTCTCATTACCGTCTTTAGTCTCAGTCATTCTGGAATATCCAAACGCAGCTTTTAGAAGAAACGTGATTCTAACTCGCTGAATCTAAACATAGTTGCCACTTCCTAAGGTGAACGAACACAAAGCAGAGCAGTTTGTACTAGAGGTTTCTCCAGTGTTTTAAACGCAGTCTTACTGTTAGTTCTCATATGCCTGTATATGGCTGGAAATATCTGTTTTCAG
>NW_022451515.1:0-1313 GCF_009761245.1 Sapajus apella
TGTCTGCGTCTGTGTATGCATGCATGGTGTGTGTCTGTATATGTGACGGCTGTGCTGTGTGTGTGTGTGTGCCTGTGTGTCTATGTCTGTGTGCATGGCGTGTGTCTGTGCGTATGTGACTGCTGCACTGTGTGTGTGCTTGCCTGTGTGTGTCTGTGTATGCATGCATGCTGTGTGTCTGTATATGTGACTGCTGCGTGTGTGTGTGTGTGTGTGTGTGTGTGCCTGCCTGTGTGTCTACGTCTGTGTGCATGGTGTGTGTCTGTGCGTATGTGACTGCTGCACTGTGTGTGTGCCTGCCTGTGTGTGTCTGTGTATGTGTGCATGGTGTGTGTCTGTATATGTGACTGCTGCACTGTGTGTGTGTGTACGTGCCTGTGTGTCTGCGTCTGTGTGCATGGTAGGTGTCTGTGCATATGTGACGGCTGCACTGTGTGTGTGCCTGTGTGTGTGTGTCTGTGTATGCATGCATGCTGTGTGTCTGCATATGTAACTGCTGCGCTGTGTGTGTGTGTGCCTGTCTGTGTGTCTGCGTATGGATGCATGGTGTGTGTCTGTATATATGATTGCTGCACTGTGTGTGTGTGTACGTGCCTGTGTGTCTGCGTCTGTGTATGCATGCATGCTGTGTGTCTGCATATGTAACTGCTGCGCTGTGTGTGTGTGTGCCTGCCTGTGTGTGTCTGTGTATGCATGCATGGTGTGTGTCTGTATATGTGACGGCTGTGCTGTGTGTGTGTGTGCCTGTCTGTGTGTCTATGTCTGTGTGCATGGTGTGTGTCTGTGGGTGTCTGTGTGTATGTGACTGCTGCACTGTGTGTGTGTGTGTGTGTGTGCCTGTCTGTCTGCGTCTATGTGCATGGTGTGTGTCTGTGGGTGTTTGTGCGTATGTGACGGCTGCACTGTGTGTGTGCCTGTGTGTCTGCGTCTGTGTATGCATGCATGGTGTGTGTCTGTATATGTGACTGCTGTGCTGTGTGTGTGTGTGCCTGTCTGTGTGTCTTTGTATGTGTGCATGGTGTGTGTCTGTATATGTGACTGCTGCACTGTGTGTGTGTGTACGTGCCTGTGTGTCTGCATCTGTGTGCATGTCTGTTTTTGTGCCTGCATCTGTCTGTGCGTGGGTGCCTGTCACTGAGTCTCTGCGTGGCCATGTCTGTGTGCGCCCATCTCTGCATTATGTCTCCGTCTGCGTGTGCCTGTCTGTGGGTGCATCTCTGCGTGTCTGTGCATGTCAGTGGGTGCCCGTGTGTGCACTGTGTCTGCGTCTGCGTGTGCCTGTGTGTGGGTGTGTCTCTGAGTGTCTGTGCGTG
>NW_022451516.1:0-1313 GCF_009761245.1 Sapajus apella
GCCTCCCAAAGTGCTGGGATTACAGGCGTGAGCCACAGCACCTGGCCTGTGATTTCATTTACTTGAATCTTCTGTCTGCCTTAGTTGGTGTAGCTAAGGATTTTTCACTTTTGTTTATTTTTGGAAAAAAAAAACCCCACTTATTTATTTTACTGATGTTTTTCCTATACTTTTTCTATTCTCATTTGATATATTTCTGCCCTTATCCTTATTGTTTCTTCCTTCTGCCATGTTTGGGCTTAGTTTGTTCTTCTTTTTCTAGTTCCTTTTGGTGTAATGTTAAGGTGTTTATTTGTGATCTTTATTCTTTTAGATGTACATGTTTATTGCCATAAACTTTGATTTTACAGCTGCTTCTGCTGTGTACCATAAGTTTTGGTATGCTTTGTTTCCATTTTTATCTCTACATATTTATGAATTTTTCTTGCAATTTTTTTTTGGCACATTGGCTGTTCAGATGCATGTTTTTTGATTTCTTATATTTGAGAATATTCCAGGTCTTTTTTTCCTGTTATTAATTTCTACTTTTATACCATTATAATCAGAAAAGATTTTGATATATTTTTAATCTTAAATTTGTTAATCTTGTTTTGTGATCTAACATATGATCTATCCTGGAGAATGTTTCATGTGGGCTTGAGGAGAATATGTATCCTGTGAATGTTCGACATATATCTCTTAGGTCCATTTGATTGAAAGTATAGGTGAACAAAAAAGTATAGGTGAAGTCCAACATTTTCTCATTAATTTTCTCCTGGATCATCTTCCTATTGCTGAAAGTGTGATATTGAAATCTCCTTCAATTATTGTATTGCTGTCTATTTCTCCCTTCATATCTGTCAATATTTGCTTTATACATTTAGATGCCCTGATGCTGGGTGGTGCATATGTATTTATAATTGTTATATTTTCTTTTTTTACAGTTTTGAATATAAAGTCTATTTTATCTGATAAATAGCTACTCCTGCTCTATTTTGATTTCCATTTGTATGGGAATTGTTATATTTTCTCTTTTTACACTTTTGAATATAAAGGGTATTTTATCTGGTAAACAGCTACTCCCTCTCTATTTTGATTTCCATTTGTATGGGATATCTAATTTCATCATTTCATTTTCAGTCTCTGTGTTTCTTTACAAGTGAAATGAGCCTCTTTTAGGCAGCATGTAGTTGGGTCTGTTTTAAATTTATGTAGCTGCTCTGTATATTTTATTAATTTTAGACCATTTACATTTAAATTAATTATTGATCAGTAAAGGTTTACTATAGATATTTTATTTATTGTTCTCTGGATATTTTATAGATTATTCCTTT
>NW_022451517.1:0-1313 GCF_009761245.1 Sapajus apella
CAGCTACTTGGGAGGCTGAAGCAGGAGAATTATTTATTTATTTATTTGATTTTATGTATTTATTTATTTTAAGATGGGGTTTCACTATATTGGTCGGGCTGGTCTTGAACTCTGGACCTCAAGTGATCCTCCTGCCTTGGCCTCCAAAGTGCTTGGATTACAGGTGTGAGCCACCACACCCGCCCCATTTTTATTTTTAGTGGAGATGGGGTTTATACCCGTTGGCCAGGCTGGTCTCGAACTCCCAACCTCAAATGATCCACCCACCTTGGCCTTCCAGAGTGCTGGGATTACAGGTGTGTGCCACCACACCCATCCTTCTGGTTCCCTTTTAAAAATGACTCTGCCCCTTCCCCTTCACTGATCTGTGTCCCCTCAGAGTCCTGGGGGCTGGTTCTGTTGGGGGAGAGCTTGGGGAAGACTGGCACTGGCTTCCGCCTCATCCGTGAGTGCTAGGCCTTCCCCGCCCCCCGGCCGTGCTGCCTGCTGGCCCTGGACAAAGCTAGTGCAGGTCTCGGGGTCAGGCTGTGGCCCTGCCCCTGGGCTCAGGAGCTGCACAGTGGCCATGCAGGCTGGGCTGACTGGTGGCCTCTTGCAGACATAGTGTGCATGGACTGTGTGGAGGAGATCCTCAAGCTGGTGGCTACAGAGCACCCTCCTTCCAGATGCAACAAGTGGGTGGTCCAGAAGTACATTGAGACACCAATGCTCATCTACGACACCAAGTTTGACATCAGGCAGTGGCTCCTCATCACGGACTGGAACCCCCTGACCATCTGGTTCTACAAGGAGAGTTACCTGTGGTTCTCAACACAGCGCTTCTCCCTGGACGAGCTGGACAGGTCAGTGTGGAGGATAAGCTGGACACCTCAGGCCAGGAAATGGGCTGCTGCCCTCACCACTGGAGCAGCCGCAGTGAGAAGTGGTCCCAGCAGGGCCCCCTCACTGCCACCTGCCACCATGAAAGGCACAGGTGGGGAAACTGAGGCTTGGGAGGCTGATGACCTCCCCCTGGGACAGTCTCAGGCCCACCAGCCTTCAAAGCCAGCGCCCTACACCCAATGCTCTGTGCATCTTTTCTGGAAAATTTTAAAAGGCACCATTTTGCCTGTGCCTGCGGGTATCGGAATGGTGTGGGCAGCACCTGGACCCCAGTGCAGGGGAAGTGATGTGTGGGGTGCCTGGTGGAGGCGCAGACATCCGTGAGCCCAGAGTGGAGAGACCCCTGCCTCACCCAGTCCCTCATGGGCAGGATGGCAAGAGCCTGTGGTGTCCTCGGGAGCATGCTGTCCACACGGCAATGTCTGCCAGCC
>NW_022451518.1:0-1313 GCF_009761245.1 Sapajus apella
CTCACCGCAACCTCCACCTCCTGGGTTCAGGCAATTCTCCTGCCTCAGCCTCCTGAGTAGCTGGAATTACAGGCACGCGCCACCATGCCCAGGTCATTTTTTGTAGTTTTAGTGGAGATGGGGTTTCACCATGTTGACCAGGATGGTCTCGATCTCTTGACCTCGTGATCCACCCGCCTCAGCCTCCCAAAGTGCTGGGATTACAGGCGTGAGCCACCGCGCCCGGCAATTTTTGCATTTTTAGTAGAGATGGGATTTCATCATATTGGCCAGGCTGGTGTTGAACTCCAGACCTCATGATCCACCTGTCTTGGCCTCCCAAAGTGCTGGGATTACAGGCATGAGCCACCGCGCCCGGCCAATATTTATATCTTCTTATACTGTCATTGTCTCTAAAAGTTGTAGTTATTATTTTTGATAGGTTTGCCCTTTAGTCTCACTACTCGAGATGTGAATAGTTTACCTATTTGTAGGGGTACCACCTTGGTCATCTTGGGTAAGATCCTGGATTACCCTTAGGAGTGATGAATCTGTACAGGTCTGCAGCAACTCGATTCTTGCCTCCTCAGATGAAAGAATTTGGCCAAGTGGCATAAGGCAGAGTGAGGGACCCAGGCAAGGTATATAGCAGAGGTAAAAGTTTATTTAAAAGTTTTAGAGCAGGAAGGAAAGGAAGGAAAGGAAACTTGGAAGAGGGCCAAGTGGGCGACTTGAGAGATTCAAGTGCCTTATCTGATTCTTGACTTGGGGTTTCTGGACGTTGACATGGTCTGAGGTTTGTGTCCTCCCTTGATTTTTCCTTGGGGTGGGCTGTCTGCATGTTAGTGGCCTGCCGGCACTTGGGAGGAGCCGCATGTGCCATGTGTTTACGAAGCTGTGCGCACATTTCATTTGAGGCATATTCCTTTGCCAGTCTAGTGTTCCTAGTGGAAGGCTGTATACCAGTAAAGCTCTGCCATCTTGCCTCTTACTATGCATGCTTGAGCCTGCTTGTCCAACTCGCGAGATCTTATCGGGAAGCCGCTAATCACCAGCTTCAGGTATTTTCTACCTTATTTATTTTTTTTTTTTTTGAGATGGAATCTCACTCTGTTGCCCAGGCTGGAGTGCAGTGGTGTGATCTTGGCTCACTGCAACTTCTGCTCCCCCGATTCAAGCGATTCTCCTGCCTCAGCCTCCCAAGTAGCTGGGAGCACAAGCGCATGCCACTATGTCCAGCTAATTTTTTTTTTTTTTTCCAAAACAGAGTCTTGCTCCGTTGCCAGGTACCAGGCTGGAGTGCAGTGGTGCGATCTCGGCTCACTGCAACCTCC
>NW_022451519.1:0-1313 GCF_009761245.1 Sapajus apella
CATAGCACCGTTTTTGTTTTAGAGCCTGATATTTGTCATTAAACCCTATACTCCCATTCAGTGAGGAATATCCAAACCCACCTTTTTCGAGAAACGTGTTTCTAACTCGCAGGATCTAAACATAGATGCAACTTGCGAATGTGAGCGAATACACAGTGGAGCAGTTTGAAAGATACGTTTCTCGTGGGATTTAGATGCGAACTTAAAGCTAATTCTTAAGAGTCTGTATATGGCTGGCAATATCTCTTTCCAGATACTCCAAAGAAAGGGTTAGTGAACTGCTACTTTCACACAATTGTTTAACTCTGTAAGTTTAATATACACCTTGACAATCATTCGGCTACATTGCTCCGTTTTTGTTTTAGAGCCAGACATTTCTCATTAAACCCTATACTCCCATTCATTCAGGAATATCCAAACGCAGCTTTTTGAAGAAACTTGTTTCTAACTCGCAGAATCTAAACAGAGATGCAACTTCCGAAGGTGAACGAGCACACAGTGGAGCAGTTTGAAAGAGACGTTTCTCGTATGATTTAGATGCGATCTTAAAGCTAATTCTTAAGATTTCTATATGGCTGGATATATCACTTCACAGATTGTCCAAAGAAAGTGTTAGTGAACTGCTACATTCACACAATTGTTTACCTCTGTAAGTTTAATATACACCTTGAAAATCATTCTGCTACATAGCTCCGGTTTTGTTTTAGAGCCAGATATTTCTAATTAAACCCTATACTCCCATTCACTCAGGAATATCCAAACGCAGCTTTTTGGAGAAACGTGTTTCTAACTCGCAGGATCTAAACACAGATGCAACTTCCGAAGGTGAACGAACACACAGTGGAGCAGTTTGAAATAGACATTTCTCGTATGATTTAGATGCGATCTTAAATCTAATTATTAAGATTCTGTATATGGCTGGAAATATCGCTTTCTAGATTCTCCAAAGAAAGAGTTAGTGAACGGCTACATTCACACAACTGGTTAACTCTGTAAGTTTAATATACATCTTGACAATGATTCTGCTACATATCTCCGTTTCTGTTTTAGAGCCAGATATTTCTCATTGAAACCTATACTCCCATTCACTCAGAAATATCTATACGCAGCTTTTTGGAGATACGTGTTTCTGACTCGCAGAATGTAAATATAGATGTAACTTCCGAAGGTGAACGAACACACAGTAGAGCAGTTTGAAAGAGACGTTTCTCCTATGATTAAGTTGCGATCTTAAAGCTAATGCTTAAGAGTGTCTATATGGCTGGAATTATCTCTTTCCAGATAATTCCAGCCATATAGACACTCTTAAGCAT
>NW_022451520.1:0-1313 GCF_009761245.1 Sapajus apella
TCCAGTAACTCCCTGCCTGGACCCAACACATCCTGAAACTTGGAAGTAGGCATTAGCATAAATATAGAAAGCTCCAGAAGACCCTCTGGTGGCTGGGCATGGTGGCTGATGCCCATAATCCTAGCACTTTGGAAGGCCAAGGCAAGCAGATCGCGAGGTCAGGAGATCGAGACCATACTGGCCAATATAGTGAAACCCCATCTCTACTAAAATAGAAAAAAATTACTTGGGCATGGTGGTGCACACGTCTAATTCCAGGTACTCGGGAGGCTGAGGCAGAAGAATTGCTTGAACTGGAAAGGCAGAGGTTGCAGTGAACCAAGATTGCACCACTGCACTCCAGCCTAATGACAGAGCAAGACTCTGTCTCGAAACAACAACAACAACAACAACAACAACAACAACAAACCCTTCGGTTCTGATTTGCAGTGTAGGAGTGTCCTATTAGTAACAGCGTCACAGCAAGGGACACATTTTACTGCTCTGAGGAAGGATAACCTTTATCTCCAGCCATAGGAGCTATAGTTTCCAGGGGATGGGCAAATCCATTTCATTTTTATGTCTCTGCCCTCCTGCTGCTTGGCCTTGGATGAAGCTGCAGTAATAGAAAGTGCTCAATGGAGAAGGATCATGAAATCTTCAGTTTTCTGGACAGAAAATACTGTGGATATTAATGGAGAGAAAGAAATTCAGGAAAACAACAGATGAAGTTGCTTATAAACTCTTGGCCTCACCCCTGAGCTTCGTATTCAGGAAGCTGACCCTAAATATTATACTAAGAACTCTGAAAACAGAAATAAGACATAGACCACCACCAAAATCTCAGGCCAACCACTGGGTATAGAAAGCATAGAAAGATATAAATAGCATTTCAAAGACTTGAAAATGGAACTAACACTAAAACCACAACCCTCGAAAGGCTAGGCATAACTTGGGGCCTGAGTTCACCACGTTGATTGCCTGCTAAACTAAATATCAACATTCCTCTTAGGTTTTAACCAAGACTCAGACAATTATAACATAATATTTAAAATGTCTAGAACACAAGTCAGAATTTCTCCACATAGGAAAAGGCAGGAAAATATTTAATGTCATGGGAGAAAATAATCAGCATGTACCAAAACACAGAAATCAGAATTATCTCACAAGGACTTTAAAACCGCTATTATAAAAATGACACAATAGTAAAGGCAAACAATCTTTTTGAAATGAATAGGATGATAGAAATTCTCAACAAAGTCATAGATAAAAAGAATAACAAAAATACTGAGTAACACACAGTAAGCACACGTCATCCTCATCTATCATTGAGC
>NW_022451521.1:0-1313 GCF_009761245.1 Sapajus apella
TTCTATCGCGCAGAATGTAAACATAGATGCAACTTCCGAAGGTGAACGAACACACAGTGGAGCAGTTTGAAAGAGACGTTTCTCGTATGATTAAGTTGCGATCTTAAAGCTAATGCTTCAGAGTGTCTATATGGCTGGAATTATCTCTTTCCAGATTCTCCAAAGAAACGGTAAGTGAA
Source organism: Sapajus apella (assembly GCF_009761245.1). Classification (NCBI taxonomy): domain Eukaryota; kingdom Metazoa; phylum Chordata; class Mammalia; order Primates; family Cebidae; genus Sapajus; species Sapajus apella. The sequence continues at coordinate 180 of NW_022451521.1, forward strand.
CTGCTACATTCACACAATTGTTTAACTCTGTAAGTTTAATATATACCTTGACCATGATTCGGCTACATAGCTCCGTTTTTGTTTTAGAGCCACATATTTCTCATTAATCCCTGTAGTCCCATTCACTCAGGAATATCCAAACGCATGTTTTTGCGGAAACGTGCTTCTAACTCGCAGAATGTAAACATAGATGCAACTTCCCAAGGTGAACGAACACACAGTGCAGCAGTTTGAAAGAGACGTTTCTCGTATGATTTAGATGTGATCCTAAAGCTAATTCTTAAGAGTCTGTATATGGCTGGAAATATCTCTTTCCAGATTCTCCAAAGAAACTGTTAGTGAACTGCTACATTCACACAATTGTTTAACTCTGCATGTTTAATATACACCTTGACAATCATTCTGCTACATAGCTCCGATTTTGTTTTAAAGCCAGATAATTCTCATTAAACCCTATACTCCCATTCACTCAGGAATATCGAAACGCAGTTTTTGGAGAAAGGTGTTTCTAACTCGCAGAATCTAAGCATAGATGCAACTTCCGAAGGTGAACGAGCACACAGTGGAGCTGTTTGAAAGAGACGTTTCTCGTATGATTTAGATGCGATCTTATAGCTAATTCTGAAGAGTCTGTATATGGCTGGAAATATCTCTTTCCGATTCTCCAAACAAACGGTTGACGAAGTGCTACATTCACACAATTGGTTACCTCTGTAAGTTTAATATACACGTTGACAATCATTCTGCTACATAGCTCCGTTTCTGTTTTAGAGCCAGATATTTCTCATTAAAACCTATACTCGCATTAACTCAGGAATACCTATACTCAGCTTTTTGGAGAAACTTGTTTCTAACTCGCAGAATGTAAACATAGATGCAACTTCTGAAGTTGAACGAACACACAGTGGAGCATTTTGAAAGCGACGTTTCTCGTATGATTAAGTTGCGATCTTAAAGCTAATTCTTAAGAGTCTGTATAAGGCTGGAAATATCTCTTTCCAGATTCTCCAAAGAAAGGGTTAGTGAACTGCTACATTCACAAAATTGTTTAACTCTGTAAGTTTAATATACACCTTGACAATGATTCTGCTACATAGCACCGTTTTTGTTTTAGAGCCAGATATTTCTCATTAA
>NW_022451522.1:0-1313 GCF_009761245.1 Sapajus apella
TGTCTGCGTCTGTGTATGCATGCATGGTGTGTGTCTGTATATGTGACGGCTGTGCTGTGTGTGTGTGTGTGCCTGTGTGTCTATGTCTGTGTGCATGGCGTGTGTCTGTGCGTATGTGACTGCTGCACTGTGTGTGTGCTTGCCTGTGTGTGTCTGTGTATGCATGCATGCTGTGTGTCTGTATATGTGACTGCTGCGTGTGTGTGTGTGTGTGTGTGTGTGTGCCTGCCTGTGTGTCTACGTCTGTGTGCATGGTGTGTGTCTGTGCGTATGTGACTGCTGCACTGTGTGTGTGCCTGCCTGTGTGTGTCTGTGTATGTGTGCATGGTGTGTGTCTGTATATGTGACTGCTGCACTGTGTGTGTGTGTACGTGCCTGTGTGTCTGCGTCTGTGTGCATGGTAGGTGTCTGTGCATATGTGACGGCTGCACTGTGTGTGTGCCTGTGTGTGTGTGTCTGTGTATGCATGCATGCTGTGTGTCTGCATATGTAACTGCTGCGCTGTGTGTGTGTGTGCCTGTCTGTGTGTCTGCGTATGGATGCATGGTGTGTGTCTGTATATATGATTGCTGCACTGTGTGTGTGTGTACGTGCCTGTGTGTCTGCGTCTGTGTATGCATGCATGCTGTGTGTCTGCATATGTAACTGCTGCGCTGTGTGTGTGTGTGCCTGCCTGTGTGTGTCTGTGTATGCATGCATGGTGTGTGTCTGTATATGTGACGGCTGTGCTGTGTGTGTGTGTGCCTGTCTGTGTGTCTATGTCTGTGTGCATGGTGTGTGTCTGTGGGTGTCTGTGTGTATGTGACTGCTGCACTGTGTGTGTGTGTGTGTGTGTGCCTGTCTGTCTGCGTCTATGTGCATGGTGTGTGTCTGTGGGTGTTTGTGCGTATGTGACGGCTGCACTGTGTGTGTGCCTGTGTGTCTGCGTCTGTGTATGCATGCATGGTGTGTGTCTGTATATGTGACTGCTGTGCTGTGTGTGTGTGTGCCTGTCTGTGTGTCTTTGTATGTGTGCATGGTGTGTGTCTGTATATGTGACTGCTGCACTGTGTGTGTGTGTACGTGCCTGTGTGTCTGCATCTGTGTGCATGTCTGTTTTTGTGCCTGCATCTGTCTGTGCGTGGGTGCCTGTCACTGAGTCTCTGCGTGGCCATGTCTGTGTGCGCCCATCTCTGCATTATGTCTCCGTCTGCGTGTGCCTGTCTGTGGGTGCATCTCTGCGTGTCTGTGCATGTCAGTGGGTGCCCGTGTGTGCACTGTGTCTGCGTCTGCGTGTGCCTGTGTGTGGGTGTGTCTCTGAGTGTCTGTGCGTG
>NW_022451523.1:0-1313 GCF_009761245.1 Sapajus apella
GGCATGGCTGCACAGACTTGGATTTGAACCTTGGCTCCGTCCCTTCCCAGCTGGTGCTCTTGGGCGCCTTCTCTCCCTCTCCAAGCCTCAACTATGAACAGATACTAACAGCTCCTCACCAGGCTGGGAAGGGGCAAGTGAGGTCCCCAAGATGCACGCTGGGTAGGCTGGGCACTGTCATGATGTGAGGGTGGCGCTGGGGACCACACTGTGTTTTGGAATCAGCTCCCACTCTCTGAAGCTGAGACCAAGGGCCCCTGAGCAGGTGTGATTCTAGAACCATCCTGAAGAGGGCAGCAGGTTTCCATAAAAATCAGCCTGCCCAGCACCCAACACCTACACTCAACCCAGGGACAGTTCCTGGCCATTTCCTGGCCCCAGTGGGCTCTTCCTTTTGGAGCCCACAGCATAGCCCTCTACACCCCAGGAGATGTGAAGTCACACGTGATCTCTGCAAGAACGGGGCAGGAGGAGAGAAGCAGACGCTGCAGGAAGAGGCAGCCCCACCACCCTCCCTGAGCAGGGGACAGGAGGGGATGTTGCTGCTGGCTCTGGCCCAGCCTCCTTCACACCTGCCTCCAGCTTTTGTGCAGGGACACACAGGATTGTGCTACTGCTCCTCAGTGCAGCCTGTCCTCCCTCCCACTTGCGAGGGGACTTGTGTAGGGACCGTTCTGAACCACAAGGCCCACATCATCACCCGGTTGCTCTTGGTGACCACCTTAATGTCCCAGTGCCCCAGTTTGTGTCTGGGCCCTCGTGACCTGCCCCTGCAGGCCACTCCAGCCTCCTTCAGTCCCCTGACTGCAGCCTGCCCCAGCTGCTCTCTCTGCCTCAGGTGGAGGAGGTCAGCTCTGCCTCCCAGCTGCGGCCCCTTTCTCCCTCCTCCATCACTTTCACCTTCCTGCAAAGCACCTGGTTGCCTTTAAGAATCCATTCTGGCCATCTCTGGCTCTGCTGTTCTGCTTCCATTCCTGCTGGAGTCTTCCCTGTGCCCGCAGACACTGTCAGAGCTCTCCCCCATGGTGCATTCTGGGGGCCCCACCTAACTGAGACTCCCTTGGGAGGACTGGATCCTGCTCCTCTCTAGCTCAGCCTCCTGCCTCCACAGGTACAGGGCCTGGGAATGTGTTTGAGGGTGAAGGCAGTACCGTGTCCTCTAGGCTCATCCCTCGTTGTCCCTCGGTGCCCTGGTCCCTAGCTGAACATGGCCTGGAGGCAGCTGCTGTGCTTGGTGCCCTCTCTTGTGGGGTCCAAAGGGGGTGTCACCTTCCCTGGGGGCTGAGCAGGCTGGGAGTTCAGCTAGACTTCAG
>NW_022451524.1:0-1313 GCF_009761245.1 Sapajus apella
CTACATCTGGCATTTCTCCCCTTGCTATCTCTCCCCAGCTTCCCACCCCCCATCGTCCCTCCCCTATTTCCCCCCAACTGACCCCAGTGTGTAGTGCTCCCCTCCCTGTGTCCATGTGTTCTCATCATTCAACACCCGCCTACGAGTCAGAACATGCGGTGTTTCATCTTCTGCTCTTCTGTAAGTTTGCTGAGAATGATGGTTTCCAGGTTCATCCATGTCCCTACAAAGGACCCAAACTCATCATTTTTGATGGCTGCATAATATTCCATGGTGTATATGTGCCACATTTTCCCTATCCAGTCTATCGTCGATGGGCATTTGGGTTGGTTCCAGGTCCTTGCTATTGTAAACAGTGCTGCAATGAACATTCGTGTACACGTGTCCTTATAGTAGAACGATTTGTAATCCTTTGGATATATACCCAGTAATGGGATTGCTGGGTCAAATGGAATTTCTATTTCTAGGTCCTTGAGGAATCGCCACACTGTCTTCCACAATGGTTGCACTAATTTACACTCCCACCAACAGTGCAAAAGTGTTCCTATTTCTCCACATCCTCTCCAGCATCTGTTGTCTCCAGATTTTTTAATGATCGCCATTCTAACCGGCGTGAGATGGTATCTCAGTGTAGTTTTGATTTGCATTTCTCTGATGACCAGTGATGATGAGCATTTTTTCATATGTTTGTTGGCCTCATGTATGTCTTCTTTTGTTAAAGTGTCAGTTCATATTCTTTGCCCACTTTTGAATGGGCTTGTTAGTTTTTTCCTTGTAAATCTGTTTTAGTTCTTTGTAAATTCTGGATATCAGCCCTTTGTCAGATGGGTAAACTGCAAAAATTTTTTCCCGTTCTGTTGGTTGCCGATTCACTCTAATGACTGTTTCTTTTGCTGTGCAGAAGCTGTGGAGTTTGATTAGGTCCCATTTGTCTATTTTGGCTTTTGTTGTCAATGCGTTTGGCGTTTTGGTCATGAAGTCCTTGCCTACACCTACGTCCTGAATGGTTTTGCCTAGATTTTCTTCTAGGGTTTTTATGGTGTTAGGTCTTATGTTTAAGTCTTTAATCCATCTGGAGTTAATTTTAGTGTAAGGTGTCAGGAAGGGGTCCAGTTTCTGCTTTCTGCACATGGCTAGCCAGCTTTCCCAACACCATTTATTGAACAGGGAATCCTTTCCCCATTGCTTGTTTTTGTCTGGTTTGTCAAAGATCAGATGGTTGTAGAAAGGTTGTGTTGCCTCCGAGACCTCTGTTCTGTTCCATTGGTCTATATCTCTGTTTTGGTACCAGTACCATGCTGTTTTGATTACTA
>NW_022451525.1:0-1313 GCF_009761245.1 Sapajus apella
TCCAGTAACTCCCTGCCTGGACCCAACACATCCTGAAACTTGGAAGTAGGCATTAGCATAAATATAGAAAGCTCCAGAAGACCCTCTGGTGGCTGGGCATGGTGGCTGATGCCCATAATCCTAGCACTTTGGAAGGCCAAGGCAAGCAGATCGCGAGGTCAGGAGATCGAGACCATACTGGCCAATATAGTGAAACCCCATCTCTACTAAAATAGAAAAAAATTACTTGGGCATGGTGGTGCACACGTCTAATTCCAGGTACTCGGGAGGCTGAGGCAGAAGAATTGCTTGAACTGGAAAGGCAGAGGTTGCAGTGAACCAAGATTGCACCACTGCACTCCAGCCTAATGACAGAGCAAGACTCTGTCTCGAAACAACAACAACAACAACAACAACAACAACAACAAACCCTTCGGTTCTGATTTGCAGTGTAGGAGTGTCCTATTAGTAACAGCGTCACAGCAAGGGACACATTTTACTGCTCTGAGGAAGGATAACCTTTATCTCCAGCCATAGGAGCTATAGTTTCCAGGGGATGGGCAAATCCATTTCATTTTTATGTCTCTGCCCTCCTGCTGCTTGGCCTTGGATGAAGCTGCAGTAATAGAAAGTGCTCAATGGAGAAGGATCATGAAATCTTCAGTTTTCTGGACAGAAAATACTGTGGATATTAATGGAGAGAAAGAAATTCAGGAAAACAACAGATGAAGTTGCTTATAAACTCTTGGCCTCACCCCTGAGCTTCGTATTCAGGAAGCTGACCCTAAATATTATACTAAGAACTCTGAAAACAGAAATAAGACATAGACCACCACCAAAATCTCAGGCCAACCACTGGGTATAGAAAGCATAGAAAGATATAAATAGCATTTCAAAGACTTGAAAATGGAACTAACACTAAAACCACAACCCTCGAAAGGCTAGGCATAACTTGGGGCCTGAGTTCACCACGTTGATTGCCTGCTAAACTAAATATCAACATTCCTCTTAGGTTTTAACCAAGACTCAGACAATTATAACATAATATTTAAAATGTCTAGAACACAAGTCAGAATTTCTCCACATAGGAAAAGGCAGGAAAATATTTAATGTCATGGGAGAAAATAATCAGCATGTACCAAAACACAGAAATCAGAATTATCTCACAAGGACTTTAAAACCGCTATTATAAAAATGACACAATAGTAAAGGCAAACAATCTTTTTGAAATGAATAGGATGATAGAAATTCTCAACAAAGTCATAGATAAAAAGAATAACAAAAATACTGAGTAACACACAGTAAGCACACGTCATCCTCATCTATCATTGAGC
>NW_022451526.1:0-1313 GCF_009761245.1 Sapajus apella
GGGCTGCCCAGAGAGCGCTTCCCCTCACCCCACCGCCCAGCCCCGGGACGCCAGGAGCAGGTAACCCGCCGAGGAGCGAGGCAAAGTAACCCGCAAGGCCAGGAACATGAGGGGCAAAGGACGTTACGCGATGAGAGGCAGCGCCAGGTGCTACCAGAAGTGTCTTGGGGCTTCAGGGCCTCTCCACAGGGTACCTCCCCCTCCGAGGGCAACTCGCACTCCGCAGGTTGGGCGACTCTCCGTGCCCCACCCCCGGGTCAGCCCCAGCAACTAGGACTTGGTTTGGACCAGGGTGCTGTTCCCGCGGCCTGCGTGCCGCACCGGGGTCAGCGCTATGTGCAGAGTGGCTGACGCGCCTGGGAAAGGCGAGGTGCAGGTGGCGGGGCCCGGGGACTCGCAGAGCCCGCCCAGACACCAACATCCCCACCGAGTCCTGGCGCCTGGCGGGAGGACAGGGCTGCCGGGACATTAAGACAGAAAGCCTCCGCGGCCCTTCCTGCGCTGAGATGTGCAGAGCTAGGGCCCGCGGGGCTCCGGGGGAAGGAGCCTGGGTCCCGGTCCGCCGCAGCCTCCCTCCCGGCAGAGCTGCTCCTCGCCCTGCCCCGCCGCTCCTGAGTCTGGGGGACCGACAGCTGCGACAGCGGCAACTCAGGTTTCGCAAACAAGGCGCAGCCCCTTGGAGGAAAAGTTCCCGCAGTGGCCGCGGGCGGCGGGCACATACTTTCTCCACTCGTCGGCCAGAGCACCAGCACGGTGGAGAAAAACAGCAGTCCCCGCAGCGAGGTCGGGGACCCTCCTCCGGAGCTAGACTTCATGCCTTTTATTTGGAACGAAATTCCTCTTTCTCAAAAAAAAAAAAAAAAAAAATGGAGAGGGACATGGGAAAAGAACTAGAAGGAAACAAGTCTCAAAGTCAGTCTTCACTCCCCCTCCAAAAACAACAGCGAAGGAAACAATAGTCCGAAGGCGGCGGCGCGCCGGGGCCCTCCGGGTGCACGGACAGGGCGGGAGGTGCGCGGACGGGGCGGGAGGTGCGGGGCGGCCCCTCAGCGCGGCAGCGGCGGCCCAGGACTTGGCGAAGTGGAGAACCCGAGGCCTGCCGGGGCGGGCAGCTGGCATCATTGGTGTTCATTTTCAAACCCGGAGAGACAGGAAGCGGGGAAAATGCAAAGAAAGGGGGAAAAGCCCAAATCCGCCTCGCTGAGGAAAACAAGCCCTGCCCTGGCCGCACGGGAGGCGGCTGGACGCCCGAGCCTCGGCGGCGGGAGGGCGCGACGCAGTTCGCTAGATCAGCCCGAAGTCCAGGTCACAGG
>NW_022451527.1:0-1312 GCF_009761245.1 Sapajus apella
GAATCAACTCAAAGAGTTAAACTCATGTGTGTGTGCAGCAGTTCAGAATTGCTTTCGTTGGATAATCTAGAAACAGATATTTCCAGCCTTATACAGGCATATTAGAACTAGGAGTAAGACTGCGTTTAAAACACAGGGGAATCGTCTAGTTCAAACTGATCTGCTTTGAGTTCCTTCACCTTAGGAAATTGCATCTATGTGTAGATTCAGCGAGTTTGAAGTACGTTTCTTCTAAAACGTGCTTTTGGATAGTTCAGAGTGAATGAGACTGTAGGCTGCAATGAGAAATATCTTGCTCTAAAAGAAAAACACAGCTATCTAGCAGAATGGTTGTCAAGCTGTATAATCAATTTACAGAGTTAAGCTGATGTGTGTGCGCAGCAGTTCAGAAATCTTTTCTTTGGAGCATCTGGAAACAGATATTTCCACCAGCATACAGGCACATCAGAACTGGAAGTAACACTGCCTTTGAAACAGAGCAGAAACGTCTAGTATAAACTGCTTTGCTTTGTGTTCGCTCACCTTAGGAAGTTGCTTCTATGTTTAGCTTCAGCTTGTTAGAAACACTTTTCTTCTAAAAGCTGCGTTTGGATATTCTAGAGAGAATGAGACTATAGGCTCTAATGAGAAATACCTTGCTCTAAAACAAAAACGCAGCTATCTAGGAGAATGGTTGTGAAGCTGGACAATCAACTTACCGAGTTAAAGTGATGGGTGTGTGCAGCAGTTAAGAAATCTTTTCTTTGGAGAATCTGGTATTTTAAGTCATATAAAGGCATATGAGAACGAGAAGTGAGACTGTGTTTAAAACACAGGGGAAACGTCTCTTTCAAACTGCTCTGCTTTGTGTTCGTTTACCTTAGGAAGTTGCATCTATGTTTAGATACAGCCAGTTAGAAAACCGTTTCTTCTAAAAGCTGATTTTGGATATTCCAGAGTGACTGAGACTATAGGCTTTATAGAGAAATGTGTTGGTCTAAAACAAAAACGCAGATATCTAGCAGAACGGTTGTTAAGCTGTACAATCAACTTACAGAGGTAAACTGATGTGTAAGTGCAGCAGTTCAGAAATCCTTTCTTTGCACAATAGGGAAGGAGATAATTCCAGACGTATACAGGCATATATGAACTAGCAGTAAGACTGCGTTTAAAACACGGGAGAAACGTCTAGTTCAAACTGCTCTGCTTTGTGTTCGCTCAACTTAGGAAGTTGCATTTATGTTTAGATTCAGCGAATTAGAAAAACGTTTCTTCTCAAAGCTGCATTTGGATATTAAGAGTGATTTAGACTATAGGCTGTAATCAGAAAAAT
>NW_022451528.1:0-1312 GCF_009761245.1 Sapajus apella
GTAGCTGATCTTAGCTCCTGCCCTCTTCAACCCAGTCTCCTTCTTCAGTATGTGGATGACCTGTTACTTTGTAGCCCCTCCCTCTCCCTGTCTCAGCAACATACCGCCGCTCTCCTTAACTTTCTGGGATCTCAAGGGTACTGGGTATCTCCCTCCAAGGCACAGTTTTCAGTCACCTCGGTAGTCTACTTAGGCATTCACCTCATCCCTACAACTAAAAGCCTAACAACAAATCGCCAAAAGGCACTCCTTTCGCTACAGCCTCCAGAGACGGCTGACCAAATTCTTTCCTTTTCAGGGTTTGTAGGATTCTTCTGCCACTGGATACCTAATTTTGCCTGCCTAGCTAAACCTCTGTATGCAGCTGCTAAAGACACACCCACGGGACCCCTCTCCCATCCTGGGGTAGTAAAGCAAGCTTTTAAAACCCTACAAACTGCCTTATCCACAGCACCCCTGCTCCAACTGCCAGATCTCAGCCGCCCCTTCCATTTGTTCACTGATGCAAAACAGGGGATTGCGGTTGGGGTCTTAACCCAACCCCTGGGCCCCATGTATAGTCCAGTAGCCTACTTACCAAAACAACTCCACTCCACAGTCAGGGAATGGCAGCCTTGCCTGCAAGCCCTGGGGGCGGCAACAGAACTCACCCAGGAATCCCTAAAACTTACCTTAGGCCAGCCCATCTCAGTGTTTTCTCCCCATCAGCTAACCAACCTTCTCTCTCACAAATCTCTTGCTCGCCTAGGACCCTCTCACCTACAGGAGTTTCATTTACTCTTTATTGAAAATCCCATGGTCAGCCTTCATCCCACTTCTCCACTCAACCCGGCTACTCTGATTCCCCTTCCATCCCATTCCCCCTCCCCAGCCCATTTCTGTCCTGAACTAATAGAGGCACTTACTAAACCTCGAGAGGGCTTGTCTGACCTCCCCCTACCTAAACCAGACCTTACCTTTTATGTAGATGGGAGTTCAACAGTGACAGCCGAGGGGCAGCAAAAAGCAGCCTATGCAGTGGTTATAGATTCAGCCACCCTCGAGGCACGCCGCCTCCCCGATGGAACCACATCGCAAAAGGCAGAGCTCATTGCCTTAATCCAAGCTCTCACATTAGCACAGGGAAAGCGAGCAACTATCTATACGGACTCAAAGTATGCTTTTCTTATTACCCACTGCCACTCTGCCCTCTGGAAAGAGCAGGGATTTCTTACTACGAAAGGGTCCCCCATAATTAATGCTACCCAAATCTCTGATCTCCTGCAGGCCCTATCACTGCCCAAAGAAGTCGCCGCCATCCACTGCCGAGGGC
>NW_022451529.1:0-1312 GCF_009761245.1 Sapajus apella
CCATGCCCAGCTAATTTTTTGTATTTTTAGTAGAGACGGGGTTTCACCGTGTTGGCCAGGATGGTCTCGATCTCTTGACCTCGTGATCCACCCGCCTCGGCCTCCCAAAGTGCTGGGATTACAGGCTTGAGCCACCGCGCCCGGCTTATTTTTTTAAGAAGACAGGGTTTCACCGTATTGGTCAGGCTGGTCTCAAACTCCTGACCTCAGGTGATCCACCTGCCTCAGCCTCCCAAACTGTTGGGATTACAGGTATAAGCCACCGCGCCCAGCAATGAGTTACAATTTATAAACAAAATGGTGGCTGGAACATAGTTAAAAATGATGTAAAGTGTTGATAAACCCCATTTTTACAGGTGAGAAAATCCAGGCACAGAAGAATTAGGTAATTGGCTGGGCATGATGGCTCATGCCTGTAATCCCAACACTTTGGGAGGCTGAGACAGGTGGATCACCTGAGGTCAGGGGTTCGAGGCCAGCCTGACCAACGTGATGAAAACGGTCTCTACAAAAATACAAAAAATTAGACAGGCATGGTGGTACACTCCTGTAGTCCTAGCTACTCCAGAGGCTGAGGTGGGAGAATCACTTGAACCTGAGAAATGGGGGTTGCAGTGAGCCGAGATCATGCCACTGCACTCCAGCCTGGGCAATAAAATGAAACTTTGTCTCAAAAAAAAAAAAAAAAAAAAAAAAAGTTAGGTAATTTGCCTGGGCAATAAAATGAGACTTCCTCTGAAAAAAAAAAAAAAGAGTTAGGTAATTTACCTAAGATAATGCAACTGAATGGTGGAACTGGGACTCCAACCCCAGGAAGTTCGGCTATAGAAGGTGTACTTTTTTTTTTTTTTTTTGAGTTAGAGTCCCAGGATGGAGTGCAGTGGCCCAATCTCAGCTCCCTGCAACCTCCACCTCCTTGCAACCTCTGCCTCCCGGGTTCAAGTGATTCTCCTGCCTCAGCCTTGAGTAGCTGGGACTACATGCGTGTGCCACCATGCCCGGCTAATTTTTTGTATTTTCAGTAGAGATCGGGTTTCACCGTGTTAGCCAGGATGGTCTCGATCTTCTGACCTCAGGATCCACCCACCTCGGTCTCGCAAAGTGCTGGGATTACAGGCGTGAGCCACAGCACCCGGCATAATTTTTGTATTTTTAGTATAGACGGGGTTTGCCCATGTTGGGCAGGCTGGTCTTGAACTCATGACCTCAAGTGATCCACCCACCTAGGCCTCCCAAGGTGCTGGGATTACAGGTGTGAGCCACCACGCCTGGCCTATGAGAGCATTTATATAAAACTCCACTGTGGGAGGCC
>NW_022451530.1:0-88 GCF_009761245.1 Sapajus apella
GTGGAAGAATCTTAGGTTTATAGCTTAACATATGAAAAGGATCTCAGTTTACAGTCTTAGGAATTACATATGAAAAGGGTCTCAGTTT
>NW_022451530.1:98-1312 GCF_009761245.1 Sapajus apella
TACAGTCTTAGGAATTACATATGAAAAGGGTCTCAGTTTACAGTCTTGGGAATTACATATGAAAAGGGTTTCAGTTTACAGTCTTAGGAATTACATATGAAAAGGGCTTCGATTTACAGTCTCAGGAATGAAAAGGGGAAGTTGATCTGAGATGCCTGGGTCTCCCTCTTCATCCTCCCCTTTGAGACCCTCACCACTTTATAATATTAATGAGGGGTCTCACTTTCATTCTCACTTTCCAGATTTTCTGAAGAAACAGACTGATAATGTTTTATATAATACACTTGTGATGTCACTTTTTGGCTAACTACAGTAGTGATGTATCCCCTAATCATCTGAAGGAACAGGGGCAGTAGACAAGGGAGCAGTAAACAAACACCTATTATTATTAAAACACTTATGATGAGGGTTTTGAATCCTCCCAAGGATGAGAACCAACCTCCAAATAAGGACTCAGGGTTAAATCCGTGCCACACCTGTACAGGCACGTGTGCCAGTTTGGTCATGTCTCACACAATATCCTCCACTGCTTGCCCCTGGTCATCTATGTGCAGACAGCAGTTGGTTAGACCGAATTTTCCCCAGACTCCTCCTTCGGCTGCTAGCAAACAATCTAGGGCCAGTTGGTTCTGAGTTTCTTGTCGGGCCAAGAGGAACAGAGCTTTGCCCGTTTCATTAGTGAGTATTTCCAAAACAGCCTGCAACCGGATGATCTAGCTGAGCATGTAAATAGTAGTCGGATATCCCCATGAGCCATCCTCAGCCCATGTGGCCAGCCCATAATACTCAATAATTCTCTCCGGTGGCCACTCATCATCTGTCCAATTCCCTAGTTTCAGGTCTCTCTTCTCCCTAGCAGAGTAAACTGAATGCCCTAACAGCTCACCTATCTTAACAGATAATAGGAAGAAAAAAGGCTTAATGATGCCTATGACACAGCTACCTGTCCATCTCATGGATTACACACCTTAGCTGAGTACCATTATATAAATAGGTTCCCTTCTGTGTCCCTGTGCATTTATAAGAACTGCAGGACAAAAGAGTAACTTTTACATCCTACCTGGTGTACATACTGAGGGCATTCTTCAAAATTAGTTAATGTTCCTACTGTGCAAATCCAAATATTAAGAAGAGCAAGTCCCACGATGAATCTCCTCATGCTTCGGCCGTGCATGGACCAGCCAGCTTCTGGGATGTGGCTGGAGCAAGGCTTG
>NW_022451531.1:0-1312 GCF_009761245.1 Sapajus apella
CCTCGGCCTCCCAAAGTGCTGGGATTACAGGCGTGAGCCACCGCGCCCGGCCGCTAATTTTGTATTTTAAGTAGAGATGGGGTTTCTCCATGTTAGTCAGGCTGGTCTTGAACTCCCAACCTCAGGTGATCCATCTGCCTTGGCCTCCCAAAGCGCTAGGATTACAGACGAGAGCCACTGTGCTCAGCCTTACCCTGTTTTAAGAGTGTGATCTTTCTCATTTCTTGTCTCTTACTCTCTATACTAAAACCTGGAAAATACTATACTTGCTCATCGCTTCAAGAGCCATTTACATCTCTCAATCTCTCTAGTTCAGATCTTTCTCCTTCTCTATATCCCCATCTATCCAACTGTCTACTGGACATATCCATTTAGGAATTCCAAATGTATCCTAAATGAGAAACATGTAAAATTCAACTATCAAATCACAATTCTTAAAACTATCCTCTCAATATATTCTTTCTGTAAATGGTACCAACTTCCAAACAGATGCCCAAGTCAGTAACCTGGGAGCCAGCCAAGCCTCCTTTCTCCTTTTTTTTTTTTTTTTTTTTTTGAGACGGAGTTTCGCTCTTGTTACCCAGGCTGGAGTGCAATGGTGCGATCTCGGCTCACTGCAACCTCCGCCTCCTGGGTTCAGGCAATTCTCCTGCCTCAGCCTCCTGAGTAGCTGGGATTACAGGCACGCGCCACCATGCCCAGCTAATTTTTTGTAGTTTTAGTAGAGACGGGGTTTCACCATGTTGACCAGGATGGTCTCGATCTCTTGACCTCGTGATCCACCCGCCTCGGCCTCCCAAAGTGCTGGGATTACAGGCTTGAGCCACCGCGCCCGGCCTTCCTTTCTCCTTTTACCATCCATATTCCATTGGTCATTTGGTTCATTCTGCTTCCTAAAATCTCATATTTGTGTATTCTTCTCCATCCTACCAATTGTATCCCTCTGTATCCCTCCCAAATTCAAGCATTCACATCTTCCACCTTTATCAATGTGAGAGTTTTCATACAAGTCTTCTTCATATTATTCTTGCTCGTTTTCAATCCATCCTCCCATTTAAACCAGGACAATCTAATAAGAACCCCATCTCTCAAAAACAAACATAAAACTATACAGTATATTTTTTTAAATCACACTGCATCTGACAATGATGATCAGTGCACTCCAGCCTGGGAGAAAACAGCAAATATATATATATATAGATATATAAATATATAGATATAGATATATATATATCTATACATATATATAGATATGTATATATCTATATATACATGTAGACAGAGAGATAGATAGATATAATCTACATTTCTG
>NW_022451532.1:0-594 GCF_009761245.1 Sapajus apella
TAGACAATATGAGGTGAGACCCAGACAATATGGTGTTAGGGCTACACTATGGGCGGTGAGAACTACACAATGGGAGGTGAGAAATAGACAATGGGAGGTGAGGGCGAGACAATAGGAGGTGAGGGCTAGACAATAGGAGGGGAGAACTAGACAATAGGGGTTGAGGGCTAGACAATAGGGAGTAAGAACTAGACAATAGGAGGGTATGACTAGACAATAGGAGGTGATGACTAGACAATAGGAGGGGAGAACTAGAGAATAGGGGGTGAGGGCTAGAGAATAGGAGGTGTGGGCTAGACAATAGGGGGTGAGGGCTACACAATGGGAGGGGAGAACTAGACAATAGGAGAGGAGGACTAGGCAATTGGAGGCAAGAACCAGATAATAGGAGGTGAGAACTAGACAATAGGAGGAGAGAACTAGACAATTGGAGGGAAGAACTAGATAATAGGAGGTGAGAACTAGACAATAGGAGGGGAGAACTAGACAATAGGAGGGGAGAACTAGACAATTGGAGGGGAGAACAAGACAATAGGAGAGGAGAACTAGACAATCAGAGGGTAGAACAAGAAAATAGGAGGCGAGAACTAGACA
>NW_022451532.1:694-1312 GCF_009761245.1 Sapajus apella
CTAGACAATAGGGAGTAAGAACTAGACAATAGGAGGGTATGACTAGACAATAGGAGGTGATGACTAGACAATAGGAGGGGAGAACTAGAGAATAGGGGGTGAGGGCTACACAATGGGAGGGGAGAACTAGACAATAGGAGAGGAGGACTAGGCAATTGGAGGCAAGAACCAGATAATAGGAGGTGAGAACTAGACAATAGGAGGAGAGAACTAGACAGTAGGAGGGGAGAACTAGACAATAGAAGGGGAGAACTAGAGAGTATGAGGTGAGAACTAGACAATAGGAGGGGAGAACTAGACAATAGGGGGTGAGGGCTGCACTATGGGAGGTGAGAACTAGACAATGGGAGTGGAGGACTAGGCAATGGGAAGGGAAGACTACACAATGGGAAGTGAGGGCTAGACAATGGGAGGGGAGTTCTAGACAATAGGGGAGGAGAACTAGACAATAGGGCGTGAGGGCTAGACACTAGGAGGTGAGGACTAGACAATAGGGAGTGAGGACTAGACAATAGGAGGGGAGGACTAGACAATAGGAGGGGAGAACTAGACAATAGGGGGTGAGGGCTACACAATGGTAGGTTAGAAATAGACAATGAGAGGTGAGAACTAGACAAT
>NW_022451533.1:0-1312 GCF_009761245.1 Sapajus apella
TTAACTCTCTAAGTTGAATATACACCTTGACAATCATTCTGCTACATAGCTCCGTTTTTTTTTAGAGCCCGATATTTCTCATTACACCCTATACTCCCATTCACTCAGGAATATCCAAATGCCGCTTTTTGGAGAAACGTGTTTCTAACTCGCTGAATCTAAACATAGATGCAACTTCCTAATGTGAACCAAACACAGCAGAGCAGTTTGAAAAAGACGTTTATCCTGTGATTTAGATGCGATCTTAAAACTAATTCTTGGAGCCTGTATATAGCTTGAAATATCTCTTTCCAGATTCTCCAAGGAAAGGTTTCTGAACTGCCACTTACAAACTTCTGTCTAACTCTGTAAGTTTAATAGACACCTTCACAATCATTCTTCTACGTAGCTCCTTTTTTGTTTCAGAGCCAGATATTTCTCATTACACCCATTATTCCCATTCCCTCAGGAATATCCAAACGCAGATTTTAGAAGAAACGTGTTTCTAACTAGCTGAACCTAAACATAGATGCAACTCCCGAAGGTGAACGAACACATAAGAGAGCAGTTTGAAAGAGACGATGCTCCTGTGGTTTAGACGCGATTTTACCACTAATTTTTAGGAGTCTCTATATGACTGGAAATATCTCTTTCCAGATTCTCCAAAGAAAGGTTTTCGGAACTGCTACATTCACATATCTGTTTAACTCTCTAAGTTGAATATACACCTTGACAATCATTCTGCTACATAGATCCGTTGTTGTTTTAGAGCCAGATATTTCTCGTTACACTGTATACTCCCATTCACTCAAGAATATCGACATGCAGCTTTTAGAAGAAACATGTTTCTAACTCGCTGAATCCAAACATAGATGCAACTTCCGAAGTTGAACGAAAACACAGTGGAGCAGTTTAAAAGAGACGTTTCTCCTGTGATTTATATGCGATCTTAAAGCTAATTCTTAGGAGCCTGTATATGGCTGGAAATATCTCTTTCCAGACTCTCCAAAGAAAGGGTTAGTGAACTGCTTCATTCACACAGTTGTTTAACTCAGTAAATTCAATATACACCTTGAAAATCATTCTGCTACATAGCTCCGTTTATGTTTTACAACCAGATATTTCTCATTACACTGTATTCTCCCATTCACTCAAGAATATCGACACGCAGCTTTTAGAAGAAACGTGTTTCTAACTCGCTGAATCGAAACATAGATGCAACTTCCGAAGGTGAACGAACACATGAGAGAGCAGTTTGAAAGAGGTGATTCTCCTGTGGTTTAGATGCGATCTTACCGCTAATTCTTAGGAGCCAGTATATGGCTGGAAATAT
>NW_022451534.1:0-1312 GCF_009761245.1 Sapajus apella
ATTTCGTACTACAGCAAGTAAGCTGATAGTTTTTGTTTCCTTACTGAATGTGTTTGTAGACAAATGTGAATGTAACTTCATGCTTAATGAAATAAAATTCTGTTGGTTAATAAAATAAAAGAGACTCTTTCTCCCATTAAATTCTCTTGGCACCCTTGTCAAAAATCAATTGACATCTGGATTCTCAGTTGTGGTCCATTGACCTATATGTCTATTTCATGCCAGTACACAGAGTCTTCATTACTGTTGATTTGTAGTAAAATTTGAAATCTAGAAATGGGATTACTACTTTGCTCCTCTTTGTACAAAATGGCTTTGGCCATTCTGAATCCTTTCTATTTGCATATGAATTTTAGAGTCAGCTTGTTGGTTTCTGGGAACAAAAGCAACTTGAATTGTGGTAGAAATTGAATTGAATCTGTAGATCAACTTAGGGAATACTGCCATCTTGATTATTTTAAGGTTTGGTTTTCAATGAATTTTAAATATGGCCATCTTGATAATACTATGTTCTTCCCATTTTAAAGAACATTTGGTGTACTTCCATTTGTTTAGGTTCTCTAAAATTTCTTCCAATACTCTTATTGTTTTCAGAATATGTCTTGTGCTTCATTTCTTGGGGTTACTATTTTTTTTTCATGCTGTTATAAATGAAATTGTTTTCCTAATCTCATTTCCAGAATGTTCATTTCTAGGGAGTAAAACTACAATTTCTTTTTGTATATCTAGTTGTGCGTTGGTATCTATGGGGAATTGGTTCTCAGACCCCCACAGATAACAAAAGTTGCACAGACTTAAGTCCTGCAGTAGGCCCTTTGGAACCCATATATACAAAACATCAGCCCTTAGCCACAGGTTTCACATCCGTTGAATTCTGCATTTTGATCTGCATTTGGTTTCAGAGGTAGAACCTTTGGATATCAAAGGCGGGTTGTATTTGTATATTGAGAGATAATGGACATTCCATTAAGACTCAAACATACTAATTCATTTCACAACGATACTGATGTGAAAACACAAGAGATACTCATTTTGATTGTTAATTGGTAGACTATTTGGGTAAAGCAGTAAATGTTGTAGGATGCCTTTGGGAGGGAATCGACATTCGCTGCCTACTGCTACGGATCTGGGACTCCGCCAGATGCTCTGCATAAGTGGTCTTAGGATGTAATTAGCAACAGAGGCAGAACTCCTTTGTGGCTGCTTGTTGTCTTGAGGGTGAAGATCTGTCCTTAACACAGCCCACAAGGTCCTGCAAGGTCTGGTCCCTCCCTGCTTCTTTTGCCTCTTTTCCCATCAAGCTGTCCCTTGC
>NW_022451535.1:0-651 GCF_009761245.1 Sapajus apella
TAGAAGAAACGTGTTTCTAAGTCGCTGAATCTAAACATAAATGCAACTTCCTAATGTGAACCAAACACAGCAGAGCAGTTTGAAATTGACGTTTCTCCTGTGGTTCAGACGCGATCTTACCTCTAAATCTTATGAGCGTATATATGGCTGGAATTATCACTTTCCTGATGCTCCAAAGAAAGTGTTTCTGAACTGCTACATTCACACATCGGTTTAACTCTGTAAGTTGAACATACACTTTAACAATCATTCTGCTACATAGCTCCGTTTTTGTTTTAGAGAAAGATATTTCTCATTAAACCCTATACTCCCATTCACTCAGGAATATTCAAACGCAGCTTTTTTTAGAAACGTGTTTCTACTCGCAGAATCTAAACATAGATGCAACTTCCAAAGGTGAACGAACACACAGTGGAGCAGTTTGAAAGAGACGTTTCTCCTGTGGTATGGACGCGATGTTAAAGCTAATTTTTATGAGCCTGTATATGGCTGGAAATATCTCTTTCCAGATTCTCCAAGGAAACGGTTTGTGAACTGCGACATTCACACAATTGTTTAACTCTGTAAGTTTAATAAACACCTTGACAATCATTCTGCTACATAGCTCCGTTTTTGTTTCAGAGCCAGATATTTCTCATCAAAGCCTATACT
>NW_022451535.1:661-1312 GCF_009761245.1 Sapajus apella
TAGAAGAAACGTGTTTCTAAGTCGCTGAATCTAAACATAAATGCAACTTCCTAATGTGAACCAAACACAGCAGAGCAGTTTGAAATTGACGTTTCTCCTGTGGTTCAGACGCGATCTTACCTCTAAATCTTATGAGCGTATATATGGCTGGAATTATCACTTTCCTGATGCTCCAAAGAAAGTGTTTCTGAACTGCTACATTCACACATCGGTTTAACTCTGTAAGTTGAACATACACTTTAACAATCATTCTGCTACATAGCTCCGTTTTTGTTTTAGAGAAAGATATTTCTCATTAAACCCTATACTCCCATTCACTCAGGAATATTCAAACGCAGCTTTTTTTAGAAACGTGTTTCTACTCGCAGAATCTAAACATAGATGCAACTTCCAAAGGTGAACGAACACACAGTGGAGCAGTTTGAAAGAGACGTTTCTCCTGTGGTATGGACGCGATGTTAAAGCTAATTTTTATGAGCCTGTATATGGCTGGAAATATCTCTTTCCAGATTCTCCAAGGAAACGGTTTGTGAACTGCGACATTCACACAATTGTTTAACTCTGTAAGTTTAATAAACACCTTGACAATCATTCTGCTACATAGCTCCGTTTTTGTTTCAGAGCCAGATATTTCTCATCAAAGCCTATACT
>NW_022451536.1:0-1311 GCF_009761245.1 Sapajus apella
CGATCTTAAAGCTAATTCTTATGAGCCTGTATATGCATGGAAATAAATCTTTCTAGATTGTCCAAAGAAAGAGTTAGTGAACTGCTAAATTCACACAATTGTTTAACTCTGTAATTTTAATATAAACATTGACAATCATTCTGCTACATAGCTCCGCTTTTGTTTTAGAGCCAGATATTTCTCTTTACACAAATTAATCCCATTCACTCAGGAATATCCAAACGCAGCTTTTAGAAGAAACGTGTTTCTAACTCGTCGAATCAAAACGTAGATGCAACTTCCTAAGGTCAACGAACACACAGCAGAGTAGTTTGAAAGAGACGTTTCTCCAGTGGTTTAGACGCTATCTTACCACCAATTCTTAGGAGCCTGCTTATGGCTGGAAGTATCTCTTTCCAGATTCTCCAAAGAAAGTGTTTTCTAAACCGCTACATTCACACATCTGTTTACCTCTGTAAGTTGAACTTATTCCTTGACAATCATTCTGCTACATACCTCCGTTTTTATTTTACAGCCAGATATTTCTCATTAAACCCTATACTCCCATTCACTCAGGAATATCCAAACGCAGCTTTTTGGAGAAACGTGTTTCTAATTCGCAGAATCTAAAGATAGATGCAACTTCCGAAGGTGAACGAACACACAGTGGTGCACTTTGAAAGAGTCGTTTCTCGTATGATTTAGATGTGATCTTAAAGCTAATTCTTTAGAGTCTGTATATGGTTGGAAATATCTGTTTCCAGATTCTCCAAAGAATTGGTTAGTGAACTGCTACTTTCACACAATTGCTTAACTCTGAAAGTTTAACATACACCTTGACAATCACTCTGCTACATAGCTCCGTTTTTGTTTTAGAGCCAGATATTTCTAATTAAAGCCTATACTCCCATTCACTCAGGAATATCCAAACGCAGCTTTTTGGAAACGTGTTTCTAACTTGCAGAATCTAAACATAGATGCACCTTCCGAAGGTGAACGAACACACAGTGGAGCAGTTTGAAAGAGACGTTTCTCGTATGATTTAGATGCGATCTGAAAGCTAATTCTTAAGAGTCTCTATATGGCTCGAAATATCTCTTTCCAGATTCTCCAAAGAAAGGACTTGTGAACTGCTATATTCACTCCTTTGGAAGTCGCATCTATGTTCAGATTCTTCGAGTTAGAAACACGTTTCTCGTAAAAGCTGCGTTTGGATATTCCTGAGTGAATGGGTGTACAGGGTTTAATGAGCAATAAATGGCTCTAAAAGAAAAACGGAGCTATATAGCAGAATGATTGTCAAGGTGTATATTAAACTTACAGAGTTAAACA
>NW_022451537.1:0-1311 GCF_009761245.1 Sapajus apella
GTAGCAGAATGATTGTCAAGGTGAATATTCAACATTCAGAGATAAACCCACATGTGAATGTAGCAGTTCAGAAACACTTTGTTTCGAGAATCTGCAAAGAGATATTTCCAGCCATATACAGGCTCATAAGAATTAGCTTTAAGACCGCCTCTAAACCACAGGAGAAACGTCTCTTTCATACTTCTCTGCTGCATGTTCGTTGACGTTAGGAATTTGCATCTGTATTTCGATTAGGCGAGTTAGAAACTCGTTTCTTCTAAAAGCTGCGTGTCAATATTCTTGAGTGAATGGTAGTATAGGGTGTAATCAGAAATATCTGGCTCTAAAACAAAAACGGAGCTGTGTAGCAGAATGATTGTCAAGGTCTGTATTCAACTTACAGAGTTAAACAGATGTGTGAATGTAGCAGATCAGAAACACTTTCTTTCGAGAATCTGGAAAGAGACATTTCCGGCCTTATGTAGGCGCACACGAATTAGCTTTAACATCGCGTCTAAACCACAGGAGAGACGTCTCTTTCAAACTGCTCTGCTGTGTGTTCGTTGACCTTAGGAAGTTCCATCTATGTTTCGATTTAGCGACTTAGAAACACGTTTCTTCTAAAAGCGGCTGTGGATATTCCTGAGTGAATGGGAGTATAGGGAGTAATGAGAAATATCTGGCTCTAAAACAAAAACGGAGCTACGTAGCAGAATGATTGTCAAGGTGTGTATTCAACTTACAGAGGTAAACAGATGTGTGAATGTAACAGTTCAGAAACACTTTCTTTCCAGAATCTGGAAAGAGATATTTCCAGCCATATACAGGCTCATAAAAATTAGCTTTAAGATCTCGTCTAAACCACAGGGGAAACGAGTATTTCAAACTGCTCTGCTGTGTGTTCGTTGACCTTAGGAAGTTGCAAATATGTTACGATTCAGCGAGTTAGAAACACGTTTGATCTAAAAGCTGCGTTTGGATATTCCTGAGTGAAAGGGAGTATAGGGTGTAATAACAAACATCCGGTTCTAAACTAAAAACGGAGCCATGTAGCAGAATCATTCTCAAGGTGTATATTCCACTTATAGAAGTAAACAGATGTGTGAATGTAACAGTTCAGAAACCCTTTCTTTGGAGAATATGGAAAGAGATATTTCCAGCCATATAGAGGCCCGTAAGAATTAGCTTTAAGATCGTGTCTAAACCACAGGAGAAACGACTCTTTCAAACTGCTCTGCTGTGAGTTCGTTGATGTTAGGAAGTTGCATTTTTGTTCCGATTAGGCGAGTTAGAAACTCGTTTCTTCTAAGAGCTGCGTTTCGATATTCTTGA
>NW_022451538.1:0-1311 GCF_009761245.1 Sapajus apella
GGGTGTATTTAAAAGGTCCAACAATATTTAAAAGGTGCATTTTCTGTGACAGAGGACTAACTCTCCTGTTAAGGACAAATGGAAAAACTGGAAAATATGGAAGAGAGGCCACCAATAAAATCCTCTTCGGAAGAAAAAACACCATTCCGGACCTCGGATTATGTCCATAAACAATTTTCAAATATAATATTCAACAAGCAAAAATGAGATAGCAAAGGAAAAGTAACACTAAAATTTATAAAAAAATATTTTAAAATTAATAATAGCAGATTGAAAAGGAGATTGAATATATTGTAATTATTAGACCTAAACTTTTAAATAACTGCTTGTTTTGAGTTTGAAGAAATATTTCAGCAGAAAACAAAAGTATAATATTATTTTGCAGCTTTAAAAAACCAAAAGTCTATAATTTACAAATACAAGAGCTGAAAGCTTAAAACGAGACGCGTTTCATAGTAAATTAGACACAGCTGAAGAGATAATTAGAAAACTGTAAGTTACATCAGAAAATATTTATTGAGAATTAAGCATAGCGGAGAGACAGAAACAAGACTGGGTAAGAGAGATATTTGACACAGTGAGAAGTTCCAACATATGTGTACTTAAAACTTCAGTAAAAGAGAAGTATATGAAACAAAGGCAGTATTAACCAAGAGTTTTCCAAAGCTAATGAAAGAGATCGCTTGCCGGGCGCGGTGCCTCAAGCCTGTAATCCCAGCACTGTGGGAGGCCGAGGCGGGTGGATCACGAGGTCAAGAGAGCGAGACCATCCTGGTCAACATGGTGAAACCCCGTCTCTACTAAAAAATACAAAAAAATTAGCTGGGCATGGTGGCGCGTGCCTGTAATCCCAGCGAGTCAGGAGGCTGGGGCAGGAGAATTGCCTGAACCCGGGAGGCGGAGGTTGCGGTGAGCCGAGATCGCGCCATTGCACTCCAGCCTGGGTAACAAGAGTGAAACTCCGTCTCAAAAAAAGAAAAAAAAAAGAGCTGCAGAAGACTGGGTAATTTATAAAGAAAAGAAGTTTAATTTAACTCACAGTTCCAAATGACTAGCCGGGAGATGGCCGTTCCTCAGGAAGCTTTAGGGCAGAAGACTCTACTTCACAGGGCAGCAAGAAATCAGGGCTCAAGCACAAAGGAAATGCCAGATGCTAATATAACCATCAACTCTAGCGAGCCTCACTAATTATCATGAGAACAGCATGGGGAAAACCACACCCATGATTATCTTCACCTGGCCAGTTGCCGCCACCTGCCGTTCGCGGTGGCTCAAGCCTGTAATCCCAGCACTTTGGGAGGCCGAGGCGGG
>NW_022451539.1:0-1311 GCF_009761245.1 Sapajus apella
TTCAGAGGAGAGTGAATGGTTGAAGGTTTATGTTTTTGAAGAGTTTCCAGGACCCTCTTCATATTTTTTTCCATTTGCATCTTATCAGTAAGAGCTTTCTTTAAAAAAACGAGATAGGTTCTTGCTCTATCACCCAGGCTGGAGTGCAGTAGCAAGATCTCTGCTCACTGCAACCTCTGCCTCCCGGGCTTAACGGATCCTCCCACCTCAGCCTCCCAAGTAGCTGACACCACTGGCATACCTAGCTAATTTTTGTATTTTTTGTAGAGAAGGGATTTCACTATGTTGTCCAGGCTGATCTCTAACTGCTGAGCTCAAGTGATCTGCCTGCCTCAACCTCCCAAAGTGTTGATATTACAGGTGTGAGCCACCATGCCCAGGCAGTAAAACATTTTGAATAGACCAATATATATCTTGTTATTTATAAGCTTTATTTTTGTGCTATAGTTATTTTTCATATATACTTTAGTTAATTTAATCATTTGTCCTTAGATTAAAAATAAACTAAATCAACATTAAAGTGTTTTCCTCTATGCCTCCATTATCTTGCATATTTTGGGGAGTATAGCGCCTTCTTCCTCTCTCTTCATTTAAGAAACCATTAATTTAGGCTTCACTCTGGAACGTTTATCTGTCTAGGTAGAGACCCACTAGATTTTAAGAGAAAAATGAGGAGAATATAAAGCTTAGATAAATTCAGTGTCTTTTTAGAGTATAGTGAGAAATAAGTGCATCTAGTAATTAATTTTTAAGAGAAGTAATTTTTGAGTTTATGTTTTACTTGACTTTTTGACTTTAATTTATGTATCTGTGTTTGTTTTATTTCAGGGGCTAATTTACAAGTTTGAGATCGTTCTCCTCTTTGAGTTGCCATTTGTTTCTGCTTATAACCTACCGATCATGCCTTTAGTACTAGTAAATTTTGAAAAGGGAAGGCCCTTACAAGGGACTTACAAAGGTTCTGATGTGAATATGTGTTGCTGTAAAGGGGAAGTGAAGGTGTTGGATTAGGCATGACTTTCACAGGTGTTCTTGTACCACAGTGATGCCCCCTCAGGTGAGTTAAGAAAATTCGTTAGTTGGTATCAAAGCAGGATAAATTCTGGGAACTTTGAATATTTCAATTAACTGTCATAGATTCCATCTAAGCTCTATTTTTTGAAGACTATCCCAATGTTATTCTCCTGGTTAATTCTATTGCAGAAACTTCATCAATTCAAATGATTAGATTAGCTTGTATGTTATGGCAAGGGAAATATTCAGTAATGTTAATATTAAATGAACTTGTGCTAAATATCATTGTCCCATGAG
>NW_022451540.1:0-1311 GCF_009761245.1 Sapajus apella
CAATTTTGGCTTTTGTTGCAATTGCTTTTGACTTTTTCGTCATGACATATTTGACTATTCCTGTGTCTTGAATGTTATTGCCTAGATTTTCTTCTAAGGTTTTTATAGTTTTGGGTTTTACATTTGTGTCCTCAATCCATCTTAGTTATTTTTTGTATAAGGTGTAAGGAGAGGTACAGTTTCAATTTTTCTGCACATGGCTAGCCAGTCTCCCAGCATCATTTCTTAAATAAGGAATCTTTTCCCAGTTGCTTGCTTTGGTCAGGTTTGTTGAAGATCACATAGTTGTTGATGTGGAATCTTCTTTCTGAGTTCTCTATTTTGCTCTCTTGGTCTATGTGTCTGTTTTTGTATCAGTACCATGCTGTTTCGGTTACTGTAGCCTTGTAGTATAGCTTGAAGTAGAGTAGCATGATGCCTCCAGCTCTGTTCTTTTTGCTTAGGATTGTCTTGGCTATACAAGCTTTTTTGATTCCATATGAATTTTAAAACAGTTTCTTCTAATTCTGTGAAAAATGTCAATGGTAGTTTAATGAGATTAGCATTGAATCTATAAATTACTTTAGGCAATATGGCCATTTTCGTGATATTGATTCTTCCTATCCATGAGCACAGAGTGTTTTTTCATTTGTTTGTGTCCTGTCTGATTTCCTTGAGCTTCAAGGACCTGCTCAAGGGGTCCTTCAATTCCCTTGTTAGCTGTATTCTTAGGCATCTTATCCTGTTTGTAGCAATCGTGAATAGGAGTTTTTCATGACTTGACTCTCTCCTTGTCTATTGTTGGTGTATAGGTGTGCTTGTGACTTTTGCACATTGAGTTTGTATCCTAAGACTTTACTGAAGTTTCTTGTCAGCTTGAGAAGCATTTCAGCTGAGACAGTGGGGTTTTCCAGCTATAGTATCATGTCATTTTCAAACAAACGTATTGATTTCCTCTCTTCCTATTTTAATATCCTTTCTTTCTCTTATCTGATTGCCCCACCAGAACTTCTAATACTATGCTGAATAGGAGTGGTGAGAGAGGGCATCCCTGTCTTGTGCTTGTGTTAAAGGGGAATGCTTTCAGCTTTTGCCCATTCTGTATGATATTGGTTGTGGATTTGTTGTAGATGGTCTTTATTATTTTGAAATATGTTCCTTCAATACCTACCTTATTGAGAGTTAAAATATGGCAGGCTTCACGAATTTGTGTGTCACCCTTGTGCAGAGGCCATGCTGATCTTCTCTGTATTGCTCCAATTTTGATCTATGTGCTGCCAAAGCAAGCACTGATCACAAGTTATTAAAAGTGGAGATAACTGAAGAAATGTG
>NW_022451541.1:0-293 GCF_009761245.1 Sapajus apella
ACGTATAGACTCTTAAGGGTTAGCTTTAAGATCACATCTAAATGACAGGAGAAACGTCTCTTTCAAATTGCTCCACTGTGTGTTCCTTCAACATCGGAAGTAGCATCTGTGTTTAGATTCTGCGAGTTAGTAACAAGTTTCTCCAAAAGGCTGCGTTTGGATATTCCTGAGTGAATGGGAGTATAAGGTTTAATGAGAAATATCTGGCTCTAAAACAAAAACGGAGCTATGTAGCAGAATGATTGTCAAGGTGTATATTAAACTTACAGAGTTAAACAATCGTGTGAATGTAG
>NW_022451541.1:393-1311 GCF_009761245.1 Sapajus apella
TTCAACATCGGAAGTAGCATCTGTGTTTAGATTCTGCGAGTTAGTAACAAGTTTCTCCAAAAGGCTGCGTTTGGATATTCCTGAGTGAATGGGAGTATAAGGTTTAATGAGAAATATCTGGCTCTAAAACAAAAACGGAGCTATGTAGCAGAATGATTGTCAAGGTGTATATTGAACTTACAGAGTTAAAGAATTGTGTGAATGTAGCAGTTCGTTAACCCTTTTTTTGGAGAATCTGGTAAGAGATATTTCCAGCCATATAGAGACTCTTAAGAATTAGCATTAACATCGCATCTAAATCATACGAGACACGTCTCTTTCAAACTGCTCCACTCTGTGTTCGTTCACCTTCAGAGACGCATCTATGTTTAGATTCTGCGAGTTAGAAACACGTTTCTCCAAAAAGCTGCGTTTGGATACTCCTGAGTGAATGGGAGTATAAGGTTTAATGAGAAATATCTGTCTCAAAAACAATAACGGAACTATGGCGCAGAATGATTGTCAAGGTGTATATTAAATTTACAGAGTTAAACAATTGCGTGAATGTAGCAGTTTACTAATCGTTTCTTTACAGAATCTGTAAAGAGATATTTCCACCCATACTCAGACTCTTAAGAATTAGCTTTAAGATCGCATCTAAATCATACGAGAAACGTCTCTTTCAAACTGCTCCACTGTGTATTCGTTCACCTTCGGAAGTTGCATCTATGTTTAGATTCTGCCAGTTAGAAAAACGTTTCTCCAAAAAGCTGCGTTTGGATATTGCTGAGTGAATGAGAGTATAGGGTTTAATGAGAAATATCTGGCTCTAAAACAAAAACGGAGCTATGTGGCAGAATGATTGTCAAGGTGTATATTAAACTTACAGAGTTAAACAATTGTGTGAATGTAGTAGTTGACTAACCATTTCTTTGGAGA
>NW_022451542.1:0-1311 GCF_009761245.1 Sapajus apella
GAGATTGGCCATCGTTTCTGCCATACTCTGCCCTGTGCCAGGTTTAACATCGTGTATGGCCCCCAGTCCAGACCCCAAGTCTGGCAGTGTCCCATGGGAGGCTGGTGGACTGCTAGAAAGGGTGAGGGAGAGTGGGGTGCCCAAGGGCCTGGATTCCCCCTGATGGCCCCTGTGCTGACTCACCCCATCCCCTCCCCATCGCAGGATCCTTTCCTGCCTTTCAGTATGGGGTGTGGGCGTCCTGGCTGCTGTGGGGCTTGTGTCCACATCGTGGCACCTTCTTCCCAGCCTGAAGCCTATCTCTTGCTACTCCCTCACCACCCTGGTCCCCAACCCTTGTCTCTGTTCTCCTACTGCTGATCTCAACTTCCAACCAATCTTGTTTCCACCCCCTCCTGCCCTTCAAGGAAACTTGCAGAAGCGCAGCTCCAATTATCTGGCCTTCTGTGCTGTTAAACGAGGCATCATTTCACCCTTAAATTAGCCCAAATGTCTACGGCGTTCATATTCAGGTTGGGAAAGGGACAGACACAGTGGCTCACCCAGGCTCTGGTGGACAGGGGGATGGAAATTTGTTCAACTCCTCTGGGTAGTGATGTGACTAAATGTGTCAAGAACTCTAAAAATAGGACCTATCAAAAGAACTGATCTTGGCTGGGTGCGGTGGCGCAGGCCTGTAATCTCAGCACTTTGGGAGGCTGAGGGGGGTGGATCAAGAGGTCAGAAGTTCAAGACCATCTTGGCCAACATGGTGAAACCCCATCTCTAAAAAAAAAAAAAGAAAAGAAAAAGAAATGGTCTTAAAAATCCTGATAAGGGCTTACAAAGCATCACAGTCATTTATAATAGGGAGAACTGGAAACAACGTAAATAGCCTATGATAAGGAACTGGGTTAAAATTCATGGTATGGCCAAGGCAGGTGGATCACCTGAGGTCAGGAGTTCAAGACCAGCCTGGTCAACATGGCGAAACCCCTCTACTAAAAGTACAAAAATTAGCCCTGTGTGGTCGTGGGTGCCTGTAATCCTGACTACTGGGGAGGCTGAGGCAGGAGAATCACTTGAACTCAGGAGGCAGAGGTTGCAGTGAGCCGAGACCACGCCATTGCACTCTAGCCTGGGAGACAAGAGAGCGAGCAACTCTGTCTCAGAAAAAAACAAACAAACAACAAAAACATGTTATGTGCATTTGCTGCATGAAACATTAAAAAGATTTGCATTTCAAAATTACTTTAAAATGTATAAACCGCCACAGTCATAAGAGAGAATGAAATTATGTCCTTTGTAGTAACATGGCTGGAGCTGGAGGCA
>NW_022451543.1:0-1311 GCF_009761245.1 Sapajus apella
GCTACCGATGTGTGAGTACCAGGGTGCTGCGTACCATAAAAGACACTTTTCCCTAAAGCCTCAAAGCCTCCCTTCCAAGTAGGTGCAGTTATTCTCCCATTCTGTAAGAACACTGAGGCACAGAGGTGCTTTGTCACCGGGCCAATAGAAGGGGCATGATCAGCTTCAAACTCAGACTAATGGGCACTGGAGCCCACATTCTTTTTTTTTTTTTTTTTTTTTTTGAGACGGAGTTTCGCTCTTGTTACCCGGGCTGGAGTGCAATGGCGCGATCTCGGCTCACCGCAACCTCCGCCTCCTGGGTTCAGGCAATTCTCCTGCCTCAACCTCCTGAGTAGCTGGGATTACAGGCACGTGCCACCATTCCCAGCTAATGTTTTTTGTATTTTTAGTAGAGACGGGGTTTCACCTTGTTGACCAGGATGGTCTCGATCTCTTGACCTCGTGATCCACCCGCCTCGGCCTCCCAAAGTGCTGGGATTACAGGCTTGAGCCACCGCGCCCGGCATGGAGCCCACATTCTTAACCACTCATTACACTGCCTCTTTGTGTTACTTAGCCTTTCTTTTTTTTTTTTGAGGCACGATCTCTGCTCATTGAAGCCTCAACCTCTCAGGCTCATGCGATCCTCCCACCTCAGCCTCCCAGGTAGATGGGACTACAGGTGCACGCCACCATGCCTGGCTAACTTTTTTTAAGTTTTCTATAGAGACAGGGTCTGCCTATGTTGCCCAGGCTAGTCTCAAACTCCTGAGCCCCTGAACTGCCTGCCCCAGCCTCCCAAAGTGCTGGGATTACAGGTGAGAGCTATTTCGCCTGGTTATATGTCAATTTTTTAAAAAGGCCGGGCATGCTGCGTCATGCCTGTAATGCAGGAACTGTGCGAGGCCAAGACAGGTGGATCGTTTGAGCCCAGGAGTTCAAGGCCAGCCTGGACAACATAGTGAAACACTGTCTCTAAGAAAAATAATAATAATAAATAAAATGAAAAAACAAAAACCCAAAGTGAGGTGCTCTGGAAGTCAGCCACCATGGGGTGCCTGAATTCCTGCCCTCCGCCTCACCAAAATACCATGGTGGGGGACAAGCTCTGCTGAGGTGCTGCAAGCCGCATTCGCACAATGATGCTGCCCCAGGAATTCCACAAGGGTGGGACCCACCACCATCACCGCTGTTTATCACTGTATCCCCCGTGCCTGGCATGGTACCTGATAAGTAGGAGATCCTCTGTGAAACTGAAGCCTTCATCTCAGTCTGTGAGGCACCATGTAATTTGGCTCCTGGAAAGCCTTCTTTTTTTTTTTTTTTTTT
>NW_022451544.1:0-1311 GCF_009761245.1 Sapajus apella
GTTCAGGACCCACTAGTGCTCCCCTGGGGGCAGAGCCAGGAGGCTGGATCAGCTGTGGAAGGGCTGCCAGTCACCCCAGGGGGTGGGCCTAGAATCCCCCCATTAGGGTCTGCCCTCCTTTCTCTCCCTCTCCTCCCTGGATTCCTGTGTGTGTGTGTATGTGTGGTGGGGTGTGTGCGAAGTGTGTGTGTGTGCATGCACATGTGCATGTGTGTGTAGTGGGTGTGCATGGTGGTGTGTGTGAAGTATGTACATGTGTATGTGTGTGTGTGCATGTGTGGTGGGGTGGGGGTGTGAAGTGTGTGCATGTGTGTGTGGTGGGGTGTGTGAAGTGTGTGCATGTGTGCGTGTGGTGGGGCATGTGTGAAGTGTGTGTGGGTGTGTGTGTGAAGTGTGTGCATGTGTATGTGTGCATGTGGTGGAGTGTGTGAAGTGTGTGTGTGGTGGGGTGTGTGTGAAGTGTGTGCATATGTGTGTGGTGGGGTGTGTGTGAAGTGTGTGTTTGTGTGCACGTGTGGTTGGGGTGTGTGTGAAGGGTGCATGTGTATGCTTGTGCATTGGTGGGGTGTGTGTGAAGTGTGTGTGTGGTGGGGTGTGTGTGAAGGGTGCATGTGTATGTGTGTGCGTGTGGTGGGGTGTGTGAAGTGTGTGCGTGTGTATGTGTGTGTGGTGGGGTGTGTGTGAAGTGTGTGCGTGTGTATGTGTGTGTGGTGGGGTGTGTGGGAAGTGTGTGTGTGTGTGTGTGTGTGTGTGTGAGAGAGAGAGAGAGAGAGCACCTAGTTACTTACCCAGGAGGAGAAGAGCTGTGCAGGTTTGGGAGGAGGCCTCAGTGGGGTGTCCTTAGGCTCAGCCATCTGGGGCTGAGGCTGGTCTCCTGTCCTCTTCCTTGCCCCCACAAAAGGAGGAGGAGCGCCCTGATTAGTGCCAGGCTTCCTGTTGGGCTCATTCTTGAGGCCAGTGGGGAAGGAGGGTGGGAGAGGCCCCTGGGAGAAAGGCAGCCAGAAGGGACCTGAAAGGCAGAGACATCAGAACACCTCCCCATCCCTGCTCTCCAGCCCTGCAGCGCCACCAGACCCACAGCAAGCCTGTGTGTTCTCTGCAGCTGGGGAAGGAGACGAAACCACCTCACCTCGGACCAGTGGCTCAACGGGAGCTGTGAGACAGGGGCACGACGCCACCTCTCCCGGGCATCTGTTTCTTCCCTGCAAAACGAGGCAGGGGCTGGGCCTCTTCTGCTCCTAGAGGAAGGTGAGGAGGGTGGGTTGTGGCTGTCCGTAGGTTGGTCCTTCACTCCCCTGCTGGGCAGGAAGT
>NW_022451545.1:0-1311 GCF_009761245.1 Sapajus apella
CTTCCTTCCTTCCTTCCTTCCTTCCTTCCTTCCTTCTCTTTCTCTTTATTTCTTTCTTCCTTCCTTCCTTTCTTTCTTCCTTTCTTTCTTTCTTTCTTTCTTTGTTTCTTTCTTTCTTTCTTTCTTTCTTTCTTTCTTTCTTTCTTCTTTCTTTCTTTTATTGTACTTGGGGTTCTGGGGTACATGTATGATCACGCAGGATTGTTGCATAGGTACATACATGACTATGTGGTTTGCTGCCTCCATCCCCCCATCACCTCTATCTAGTATTTCTCCCCATCTTATCCCTCCCCAATCTTCCCACCCCCTGCTGTCCCTCCCCTAGCCCCCATAACAGACCCCAGTGTGTGATGCTCCCCTCCCTGTGCCCATGTGTTCTCATTGTTCAACGCCCACGTATGAGTGAGAACATGCGGTGTTCGATTTTCTGTTTTAGTGACAGTTTACTGAGAATGATGGTTTCCGCATTAATCCATGACCCTACAAAGGACACGAACTCATCATTTTTTATGGCTGCATAGTATTCCATGGTGTATATGTGCCACATTTTCCTTATTCAGTCTATCATTGATAGGCATTTGGGTTGGTTCCAGGTTTTGCTATTGTAAACAGTGCCGCAATGAACATACATATGCATGTGTCTTTTTAATCCAGTTTGCCAGTCTGTGTCTTTTGATTGGAGTGTTTAGCCCATTTACATTTAGGGTTAATATTGTTATGTGTGAATTTGATCCTGCCATTTTGATGCTAGCTGGCTCTTTTGACCATTAGTTGATGCAGTTTCTTCATTGTGTCAATGCTCTTTACCATTTGGTATGTTTTTGGGGTGGCTGGTACTGGTTGTTCCTTTCTATGTTTAGTGCTTCTTTCAGGAGCTCTTGTAAGGCAGGCCTGGGATAACAAAATTTCTCAGCAATTGTGTGTCCATAAAGGATTTTATATCTCCTTCACTTATGAGGCTTAGTTTGGCTGGATATGAAATTCTGGATCTTTTCTTTAAGGATGCTGAATATTGGCCCCCACTCTCTTCTGGCTTGTAGGGTTTCTGCTGAGAGATTCACTGTGAGTCTGATGGGCTTCCCTTTGTGGGTAACTGGACCTTTCTCTCTGGCTGCCCTTAGCATTTTTTCCTTCATTTCAACCCTGGTGAATCTGATGATAATGTGCCTTGGGGTTGCTCTTCTTGAGGAATATCTTCGTGGTGTTCTCTGTATTTCCTGGACTTGAATGTTGGCCTGCCTTGCTAGGTTGGTGAAGTTCTCCAGGATAATATCCTGAAGAGTGTTTTCCAGAATGGATTCCTTCTCTCCA
>NW_022451546.1:0-1310 GCF_009761245.1 Sapajus apella
CTGGAAATATCCCTTTCCAGATTCTCCAAAGAAAGGGTTTCTGAACTGCTACGTTCTCACAATTGTTTAACTCTGTAAGTTTAATATACACCTTGACAATCATTCTGCTACATAGCTCCGTTTTTGCTTTAGAGCCAGATATTTCTCCTTACACCCTATACTCCCAATAACCCAGGAATATCCAAACGCAGCTTTTAGAAGAAACCTGTTTCTAACTCGCTGAATCGAAACATAGATGCAACGTCCCAAGGTGAAGGAACAGAGAGCAGAGCACTTTGAAAGAGACGTTTCTCCTGTGGTTTAGACTCGGTCTTACCGCTAATTCTTATCAGCCTGTTTATGGCTGGAAGTATCTCTTTCCGGATTCTCCAAAGAGCGTGTTATTCATTGCTACATTCACACAATTGTTTAACTCTCGAAGTTTAATATACACGTTGACAATCATTCTTTTCCATAGCTCCGCTTTTGTTTTAGAGCCAGATATTTCTCATTACACCCTATACTCCCAATAACCCAGGAATATCCAAACACAGCTTTTAGAAGAAACCTGTTTCACACTCGCTGAATCTAAACATAGATGCAACTTTCTAATGTGAACCAAAGACAGCAGAACAGTTTGAAAGAGACGTTTCTCCTGTGGTTAGACGCGGTCTAACCGCTAAATCATATGAGCCTGTATATTGCTGGAATTATCTCTTTCTAGATTCTCCAAAGAAAGTGTTTCGGAACTGCTACATTCTCACATCTGTTTAAGTCTGTATGTTGAACATACACCTTGACAATAATTCTGCTACATAGCTCCGTTTTTGTTTTAGAGCCAGATATTTCTCTTTACACCCTATACACCCATTCACTCAAGAATGTCCAAACGTCTCTTTCTGGAGAAACGTGTGTCTGACTCGCAGAATCTAAACATAGATGCAACTTCCTAAGGTGAACGAACAGACAGTTGAGCAGTTTGAAAGAGACGTTTCTCATATGACTTATATGCGATCTTAAAGCTAGTTCTTAAGACTCTATATATGGCTGGAAATATCTCTTTCCAGATTCTCCAAAGAAAGGGTTATTGAACTGCTACATTCACACAATTGTTTAACTCTGTAAGTTTAATATACACTTTGACAATCATTCCGCTACACAGCTCCGCTTTTGTTTTAGAGCCAGATATTTCTATTTTAACCCATTATTCCCATTAACTCAGGAATATCCAAACGCAGCTTTTAGAAGAAACGTGTTTCTAACTCGCTGAATCTAAACATACATGCAACTTCCGAAGGTGAACGAACTGATAAGAGAGCAGTTTGAAAGAG
>NW_022451547.1:0-1310 GCF_009761245.1 Sapajus apella
TTCTAACTCGCAGAATCTAAACATAGATGCAACTTCTGAAGGTGAACGAACACACAGTGGAGCAGTTTGAAAGAGACGTTTCTCTTATCATTTAGATACGATCTTACAGATTATTCTTAAGAGTGTGTATAAAGCTGGAAATATCTCTTTCCAGATTCTCCAAAGAAAGGGTTGGTGAACTTCTACATTCACACAATTGTTTAACTCTGTAAGTTTAATATACACCTTGACAATCATTCTGCTATATAGCTCCGTTTTTGTGTTAGAGCCAGATATTTGTCATTAAACCCTATACTCCCATTCACTCAGGAATATCGAAACGCAGCTTTTTGGAGAAACGTCTTTCTAACTCGCAGAATCTTCACGTAGAAGCAACTTCCGAAGGTGAACGAACACACAGTGGAGCAGTTTGACAGAGACGTTTCTCGTATCATTTAGATGCGATCGTAAAGCTAATTCTTAAGAGTCTGTAAGCGGCTGGAAACATCTCTTTCCAGATTCTCCAAAGAAAGGATTAGTGAACTGCTACTTTCACACAATTGTTTAACTGTGTAAGTTTGATAAACGCCTTGAGAATCATTCTGCTACATAGCTCCGTTTTTGTTTTAGAACCAGATATTTGTCATTAAACCCTATACTCCCATTCACTCAGGAATATCCAAACGCAGCTTTTTGGAGAAACGTCTTTCTAACTCGCAGAATCTAAACATAGATGCAACTTCCGAAGGTGAACGAACACACAGTTGAGCAGATTGAAAGAGACGTTTCTCGTATAATTTAGATGCGATCTTAAAGCTAATTCTTAAGAGTCTCTAAGCGGCTGGAAATATCTCTTTCCAGATTCTCCAAAGAAAGTGTAGGTGAACTGCTACATTCACACAATTGTTTAACGCTGTAAGTTTAATATACACCTTGACAATCATTCTGCTACATAGCTCCGTTTTTGCTTTAGAGCCAGATATTTCTCATTAAACCCTGTACTCCCATTCACTCAGGAATATCCAAACGCAGCTTTTTGGAGAAACGTCTTTCTAACTCGCAGAATATAAACATAGATGCAACTTACGAAGGTGAACCAACACACAGTGGAGCAGTATGAAAGAGACGTTTCTCGTATGATTTAGATGCGATCTTAAAGCTAATTCTTAAGAGTCTGTATATGGCTGTAAATATCTCTTTCCAGATTCTCCAAAGAAAGGTTTGATGAACTGCTACATTCACACAATAGTTTAACTCTGTAAGTTTAATATACACCTTGACAATCATTCTGCTACATAGCTCCGTTTTTGCTTTAGAGCCAGATATTTCTC
>NW_022451548.1:0-1310 GCF_009761245.1 Sapajus apella
CTCGTGGCTCTAAGTGGGACTGAGCCCAAGCCCTCAGGCCCCAGCCCCCATGCTCAGCCACTCTGCTCAGCTGCCTTTCTGGACCGTCTCATCATAAAGGCAATTTCCACACAACCTTTCTCTTAGGTGTTTCAAGTGCACGTGAAAATCCAAGATCTTCCGAAAGCCCAGCGTTGGCTCAGAGGCTGTCTGGGAGTCAGTGCAGTGGGATCCACTGTGTGAGCTCTGCATCAATTACGGTCCGTTTCCTCTGGTCTTCTGCCACCAAGATGTCAGCAGCTCTCTTTACTGTGACTGCATTTCTCAGGATCTTAGCTGATGAATTTGAGGAGAAAAGCATTTTCCTCCTTCAAGAATCTATACAGCCCCAGACCAGCAGCAAGTCAAGAAGGGGCCCCCGACCAAGCAGAGGCGCACCTGCAGACGGTGAGCTGACGGCACTGCGGATACTCAGCCCTTATGTTGATTCAAGTATAACGATTGCAGCTTTGTTCCAAAGTTGCATATTTAAAATAAATCAATAAAAATGCTAAGCCATATTGTTATTCATGTGAGAAAATTTTAATTTACTGTTCAGTCAGCAGTGTTTCAACCGCAGGAAGATACTCTCACAGCTCAGCTTTGGTTCACATTTAACAGTGAAACACATCTGAAGCTCCTGATGAGACATTAACTGATTGTTAAACATTTGCTGCAATAGATCTGCACCTAAAATAGTGTTGCCAAATGACTCTTTAATTAATAGAAGTTATTATTTGGATAACTTTTACATTAGCAAAAACTAGAACAGATACTGAAGTTAGCACAGGCCTTTTTCCTCCATTTCCCCCGTAATTGACGTATCGGAATGGTGCATTTGTCGTGGTTAATGAACCAATATTTACACGCTATTAACTTATGTCTTAGTCAGCATTATGGATTACTTTCTATTTTGCATTTTCATGTTTTTTTTTTTTTTTTAATTTGCAATGTCTTGCTCCACCTTGCATGCACTCATTGTTCCGCTGCTGACAACCCCTGTGCTTCACCTGTTATTCTTTCTGTCTGTTCCAGGGAAACATCTACTTTTTTTTTTTTAAGACCAATCTCACTCTGTTACCCAGGCTGGAGTGCAGTGGCACGATCTCAGCTCCCTGCAACCTCCGCCTCCCACATTCAAGTGATTCTCGTGCCTCAGCCTCTTGAGTGGCTGGGATTACAGGCACCCACCACAACACTTTTAGTAAACACGGGGTTTCCCCATGTTGGCCAGGCTGGTCTCTGACTCCTGACCTTGAGTGATGTGCCCACCTCAGCCTCCCAGAGTGCTG
>NW_022451549.1:0-1310 GCF_009761245.1 Sapajus apella
GCTAAGAGTGCACTTTAATGAATGGACCATCAACAGCAATTCATCAATTACTTAAAAATTGGATCAGATCAATGTTCCCATGAGGCTTGGCTCCAACCACTTCCTGGAAAGAATGCCGGCTGTGTTCTCTACTCCACTTCAGTCTCCACCCGAAGGCTTCTGCTCTGTCTAGAGCCAGAGAGAAGAGATCCCTTTCACTTTGTTAAGCTGTGCTCTTTTGAAGGTCATTTTTTTAAATCAACAAATCAAATGCTTTAAAATCAAAACATAAATCAATTTTATTCACATCTTTTCCCATTGTACAACGCCTTGTTGTCCTAGAGAGGGAGAGGTGGAGATAGTCGGAGTGCCAAGCTGGATGGATCAGATAGAGGAGAGCACTTGGAGCTTCCATCCAGCGACCCACATGCACTGTAGACTTGACACTCCACTGTCTCACAGACCCAGGCAGGATCAAAGTGTTCGTGGGAATTCAAAGGAGAGAATCATTGACAGAAGGAGCAGTCCGTCCTTCACGGAGGAGCTGGCTTTGAAGGACGGTAAAAGCATCCAAGCAGAGGGAACCGCCTGAGTAAGGGCCTCTGGGTGAAAGGAAATGCGATGTTTAGAAGTGAGGGGCCTGGCCCAGGTGGGGTGAATGAGGTTGTTTGGGGCAAGATTGGCGTGGGAGGGGAGGGGAGGGGCTGACAGCCTGAAACACACTGACAAGACAGAAAAAACAGGTACACCCATTTAACCGATAAATAACCGAATAATCCGGAATATTTCAGGGATGTGAGATTACAGGAACGAAGACAAGCGACTACTTCTCACTCAGGAAATACAAGCATCCTTTGAGACTCCAAAGCCACCTGGCACTAACCCAGGTGGAGGTGTGCGGTTCATCCCAGGAACCTGGAAGCCCTCATTTGCAATTGAAATCTCTGCCTTGTCATTCTTGTAATAATCTATACTCGGTTATTAATCTACTGGGCTAGGTTCCAGCAACCTTGCTATGAATGCAAAATGGTTTATTTATTTTTTACGCAAACCTTGTTTTGAATTACAAAAATTAATTACCCTTGGAAAAATTTAAGCACAATGTGTATAAAATTAAGAATTCCCCTTCAATCCTGTACCTCAGAAGTAACTACTAACTGCCTGACCTTCGCCCTGTCAAACATTTTGCTATGCAAATGTAAACTTATCAACATATGCTATTGCTAATAGCTTTTTTTTTCTTTGAGATGGAGTTTTGCTCTTGCCCAGGCTGGAATGCAATGACGCAATCTCGGCTCACTGCAACCTCCACCTCCCAGGCTAAAGCGATT
>NW_022451550.1:0-1310 GCF_009761245.1 Sapajus apella
GGTTCTCTGCTCAGTCCCCTTTTTGAACCAGCGTATGGGTGACTTCCCGTGACTCCAATCGCCAGCCTAAAGGGCCCCCGGACCAGTGTATATTGTACTGAGAACCGCGGATCCGGGGCGCCGACAAAGCAGCCGCGCAGGGTAAAGCAGCCGCACGGGGCAAAGCAGCCGTGTGGGGCAAAGCAGCGGCGCTGGCCGGCGCTGGCCATCAGAGCCGCGCTGGCCGAAACAGCCGCGCTGGCGACCTTGGAGCACCTCTGCCCGGGAATTACCTAGTCTGTGGGCAATAAAAATGCAGCGTCCAATCACCGTCTGTGCTTTCACTGGGAGCTGCAATCCTGAGATATCCCTAAAGGCTCTTGGATCCTCCCTCTCTCCTATATTTTAAACGCAGTCTTACTGCTAGATCTTATATGCCTGTGGATGGCTGGAAATATCTGTTTCCAGAATCTCCAAAGAAAGGATTGCTGAACTGCTGCACACACACGTCAGTTGAACTCTATATGTTGATTGTACAGCTTGACAACCATTCTGCTAGAAAGCTGCGTTTATCTTTTAGAGCAAGATATTTCTGATTACAGCCTACATTCTCATTCACTTTGGAATATCCAGTTGCAGCTTTTAAAAGAAACCTGTTTCTAACTGGCTGAATCTAAACACAGATGCAACTTCCTAAGGTGAACAAACACAAAGCAGAGCACTTTGAACTAGACGTTTCTCCAATGTTTTAAACCCTGTCTTACTGCAAGCTCTTATATACCTGTATATGGCTGGAAATATCTGTTTCCAGATTCTCCAAAGAAAATATTTCTGAACTGCTGCACACACACATCAGTTTAACTCTGTAAGTTGATTGTCCAGCTTGACAACCATTCTTCTAGACAGCTGCATTTTTGTTTTAGAACAAGATATTTCTCATTACAGCCTATAGTCTCAGTCACTCTGGAATATCCAAACACAGCTTATAGGAGAAACGTGTTTCCAACTCGCTGATTCTGAAGTTAGATGCAACTTCCTAAGGTGAACGAACTCAAGGCAGAATGGTTTGTACTAGACTTTTCTCCTGTGTTTCAAATAGAGTCTTACTGCTAGTTCTTATATGCATGTATATGGCTGGAAATATCTGTTTCCAGATAATCCAAAGAAAAGATTTCAGAACTATTGCAAACCCACATCAGTTTAACTCTGTAAGTTGATTCTACAGCTTAACAACCATTCTTCTAGGTAGCTGCGTCTTTGTTTCAGAGCAAGATATTTCTCATTACAACCTATAGTCTCTTTCACTCTGGAATATCCAAACGCAGCATTTA
>NW_022451551.1:0-1310 GCF_009761245.1 Sapajus apella
ATCCCGGGGAGCCGGAGGCCGTCGCCCAACGCAGAGGCACTGCTAGGGATGGCCCCTGCTCTGCCAAGCTGCTGAGACGGTGGTCGCCTAGGTGACGGGGGCGATCGCTGTGACGCGAGCCCGCCTTGGGCTCTCGCGCTTGTCACTCGCGGCTTGCGCATGCGCATTGGCGTGCCCGGCTGGCCAGGGGCACTGTCGGCGCTCTGCTGCCCGCGGGCCGCAGCGGCACCGGAAAATGCTGGCGGTTGTGTCCGAGGCGGCCCCGGGGAAGGTGGCTACGTGCCACAAGCTGCGCAGGAGCCGACCGTCCTGACTTTCCGGTTGGGATAGGCGGAATTGGGAGGGCGCTTGAGACGGTGAGGTGGGCACTCGGGAGTGCTCTGCCCAGTGGATTCCGGATGGGACGGCGTGGGTACGCATCGGGCCCCACAGGCCTGGAGATTCAGTCTGGTGAGGTGTGGCGGGGGTCGGTGGACCCCACAAAGATGCCCGAAGCCGTCTGGCAGGGTGTCAGCAGAACGTTTGGCGGCTCCATGAGCTCACTGTCCGCTTCGACCTGGGCCACCCACCAAGGGGCCCTGCCTTGGTCTCCAAGCCCAGGGAGCCCTGCTTCTCAGCACCGCTGTCCGGAGACGGTGTGAAAAAGACAAAGCGGCAGGCGCGGTCAGCGGCAGGGGCGGCCACACCCGGAACCGGCCTCCCCTCGGGGCAGATCGTGTGGAGAGAGCGTCTCAGAAGCTTTCGGGGGAGAAGCCAAATCCCGAGATGGATGTCCAGGCGTGCCGCTGAGGACCCCCACGAAAGCCAAGCACAGCATGCTAACGGATCTTAGTCACTTTATTGTTTTCACCGAAAACATCATCATCTTGCCACAAAGTGCTTCCATCCAATTCCTTTCATGGCCTATACACGTTGTCCACTTGTCCTGTCGAGAGAAAAACAATTCCGGGTGTGAAAAATGCAGATTCTCCCTCTTATGGACACCTAAGTCCAGAGAGTACCCGTGTGTGGGAAGTTACTCAGTGGATGAGATCTGTTTCTGAAGGACTGTTTCCACTACATCATATGCTACGGAAGGTCCTAACCTGCCATTTGGTTTTCCATTTTTCCTGTGATGAGCAAAACATCAACATGGAACCCTCATCCCCTCCAGACAAGCTTTCAGCGTCCAACGTACCTGACAAGATTTTCATTGTCTTCAGTTCCCTTGCAAGTTGCACATTCCGTTCTCCAGTCTACAGCCTGGGGCTTCTTTTACAACACAGACCCTCTCTGTCTTCTCTCTCTAGGAGCTCCTTCCTGCCATCCGA
>NW_022451552.1:0-1310 GCF_009761245.1 Sapajus apella
TGTTCTGCTTTGTGTTCGCTCACCTTAGGAAGTTGCATCTATGTTTAAATTCAGCGAGTTAGAAAAACATTTCTTCTTAAAGCTGCGTTTGGATATTATAAGGTGACTTAGACTATTGGCTGTAATGAGAAATATCTTGCTGTAAAACAAAAACGCAGCTATCTAGCAGAATGGTTGTCAAGCTCTACTATCAACTTACAGTTTTAAACTGATGTGTGTGTGTGCAGCGCTTCAGAAATCATTTATTTTGAGAATCTGGAAACAGATATTTCCTGCCATACACAGGCATATAAGAACTAGCAGTAAGGCTGCGTTTAAAACACAGGAGAAACCTCCATTTCAAATGGCTGTGATTTGTGTTCGCTCACCTTAGGAAGTTGCCTCTATGTTCAGATTCAGGGATTAGAAACTCGTTTCTTCTAAAAGCTGTGCTTCGATATTCCTGAGTGACTGAGTCTATAGGCTGTAATGAGAAATGTCTTGCTCTAAAACAAAAACGCAGCTATCTAGCAGAATGGTTGTTAAGCTTTAGAATCATCTTACAGAGTTAAACGGATGTGTGTGTGTAGCAGTTCATAAATCCTTTCTTTGGAGAATTTGGAAACAGATATTTCCAGACATATACAGTCTTATGAGAACTAGAAGGAAGACTGCGTTTAAAACACATGAGAAACGTCTATTTCAAACTTCTCTGCTTTGTGTTCTTTCAACTTAGGATGCTGCATCTATATTTAGATTCAGCGAGTTAAATCAGGTTTCTTCTAAAAGCTGTGTTTGGATATTCCAGAATGAGTGAGAATAAAGGCCGTAATGAGAAATATCTTGCTAAAAACAAAAACGCAGCTATTGAAGAGAATGATTGTCAAGCTGTACAATCTTCTTACAGAGTTAAACTGACGTGTGTGTGCAGTAGTTCAGAAATCCTTTCCTTGGAGAATCTGGAAACAGGTATTTCCTGCCATATACAGGCTTATAAGAACTAGCTGTAAGACTGCGTTTAAAACACAGGAGAAACATCTAGTTCTAACTGCTCTGCTTTGTGTTCGTTCACGTTAGGAAGTTGCATTTATGTTTAGATTCAGTGAGTTAGAAAAACATTTCTTCTAAAAGCAGTGTTTGGATATTCCAGTGTGAAAGAGCCTGTAGGCCGTAATCAGAAAAAACTTGCTCTAAAACAAAAAAGCAGCTATCTAACAGAATGGTTTTCAAGTTGTACAATCAACTTACAGAGTTAAACTGATGTGTGTTTGCAGCAGTTCAGAAATCCTTTGCTTCGAGAATCTGGAAACAGATATTTCCAGCCATATACA
>NW_022451553.1:0-1309 GCF_009761245.1 Sapajus apella
CTATGAAATAAGAGGGCTGAGGTGAAAACAAAAACAAATTTCTAAAATAAATTAATTCTTACTTTGGTTTTCAAGAAACTTTAAGCCAAAGAAAACTTGGGATTTAAATGAATAGGTAAGGTTCATTTTTTTCGATACTGAGATTTATAGAATTTATGTAAATCACTGGGCATGTGTAATTGAGAGGCTGAAGCAGAGAATTGCTCAAACCTGGGAGACAGAGGTTACATTGAGCCAAGATCACACCACTGCACTCCAGCTTGAGTGACAGAGCAAGACTCCATCTAAATACACATATGTATACACACACACACACACATATATGTATATATATACATAGATATTTATACATGTATTTATACATATATATATATATATGGGCATTTGTGTTTTTTTCTGGTACTTTTCACCTTTTGTGTATTTAAAATTTTTAATCTATACTCCAGGAACTTATTTTTGTGACATAAAAATCTAGCTAGGTTTCTCCAAACAGCATGCATTTCATTTACGAATAATTCTTTTTTTACTAATATAAAACATCACCATTATCAAGGGCTAAATTCTTACATATATTTGGGTGTTTCTGGATTTCCCATTCTGTTCTATTCATTTACGTCTTTTCAGCTGTTAGTAAACAATTTGTGGAAATAGCACACGCAAATTTTGATATCTGGAAAAGCAAATCTTTTTCTATTCTGCTATAAAAATTAATTTATCACAATAAAAGACAGCATATGTAACTTCAAAACGCTAAAACTTTGTTATTTTCAAAGCGAAGAGTGATAGTTAAAAGTGATAAACACAAGAAGAGCTCGTATCTTAAGAGAAATGGGTCTTCCTACTCAAAGACACAAGCCATCTTCCCATTTATTTTCCTTCTAAGGCTTCTCAGTAAATAACACATTTACATAGGATACACTGATAAGAAACGCATTTTGAATTTTACCTGAAGAATATTTAGCCAGAAGTTGATATACTATGGGACTCAGTTCTGAATATACACCTTTCTATAATGTATATACCATTGTTTTCAAATGTGTACATTAAAAATAATCTGCTACAATGATATAATTTTGCCAGTTAAATCACTTTAAGACAGTCTATTACTGTTCTATGAGGGCAATTATAATTTGATTGGAAATCAGTTAAAGGTTTTGTTTTTGTGTTGCCGCTCATAAAGAGGCCTGTGCCCTGACCTCTCTGAGGTTTCCACACCCAAGGTGGTGTGGGGCCTGCAGAGGCGATAAAGCCAGGCACCCCACCACCGCCCCCACACCAGTAGGGCACGACCCCACCATCCCTACACATC
>NW_022451554.1:0-1309 GCF_009761245.1 Sapajus apella
GCTGGGATTACAGGTGTGAGCCACCTCGCCTGGCTCATGTTTCATGGCTGTGGCTGGCAAAATTTTCCTTCCCTATATAAAATAATGGTGTATCTTAAAATTAACAGTGTTGTAGATTCAACAAGATGTGGCATAAAATATTAACTATACATGTCACTTGGCAGTGAAATTCAAGCTTCAAATGAGAACTCGACGCTATTTATATACACCACCACCTAATCTCATTACCTCAATAACTATAGTTCATCCAATTTAACAAGAAACTTAAATACAGCACAAAGATATTCTTTTGACCTTCATACAACATTTTCTTTTTCATTGCTTTTTCACTGCAAAAGTAATACAGATTCCTTAAGAAGATTTAGAAAGTAAAAAGAAAAAAAAAATTACGAATTTTTTTCATGACCATCATTAGTTTGGTTCTTCTCTTTTTGTTACTCCGACACATTAGGATGTTTACCTAGTTGTAAGCAATCATTTGGTACATATAATTTTTCTCCTTTTGTTTACTTAACATTATAAAATGCTATTTTTCTTACAAACCTGCAATACTGTTCAGCAGGAAACTTGGTCTTCCAAGACACTAGATGTGCTTTTACTGTACCAAAATGTTCTCGAGCTTTCAAACAACTCTTTGAAACTAATCACAAAAGATAACCAAATGTAATAATGAAAAACTTATCAAATTTCAAACACAGTTCTTGCTTAATAATCTAAGTAATCTATCTGGAAATGAATCAACATTTTTTTTAACCTCACAACTAATGTACACATCTCTGCTATTCAACCTGGCTCTCAAAATATCATCCCTAGTTTCCCTACTAATAAGCTATACTGAAAAATAAACAACTTGCTAAAAAGGAATATATTAGGAGACACATTTGTAATTGGCTAAGTTGTCATAAATAACGTCATCCTTCAGGGGCTGTGCACCAGCCACTATTCCTGTTCACTCCTGAGAGAATGCTTAACACTGGATTGTTCCTTCTTCCCGTATGTGGCAGAAAAAAGCCTTTACCAACTATTCACAATCAAGATGACCGACTCTATATCATTAAGAAAAATGGAGAGAGATCCAAGATGGCTGATCAGTAGCAGCTCGGGATTGTAGCTCCCAGTGAAAGCGCAGAGAATGAGAGGAGGCCACACTTTCAGATGAATTTTTGTCGCTCTCTGCAGATGCACAGAGGAAGGGAAGGGTAGGGGAGCCGGTCAAAAGGGTCACTGCTAGCTACTGAGGATTGGGCTGGGTTTATCCCAAGGGGCGCAGCCAGTGAAAGTGGGCCCCAATGGCAAAGCCAGATCTGCA
>NW_022451555.1:0-356 GCF_009761245.1 Sapajus apella
ATTGTCAAGTTGTATATTAAACTTACAGAGTTAAACAATTGTTTGAATGTAGCAGTTCTCCAACCCTATCTTTGGAGAATCTGGAAAGAGATATTCACAGCCATATACAGACTCTTAAGAATTAGCTTAAAGATCGCATCTAAATCATACGAGAAACGTATCTTTCAAACTGCTCCACTGTGTGTTGGTACACCTTCGGAAGTTGCATCTATGTTTAGATTCTGCGAGTTAGAAAGACGTTTCTCCAAAAAGCTGCGTTTGGATATTCCTGAGTGAATGGGAGTATAGGGTTTAATGAGAAATATCTTGCTCTAAAACAAAAACGTAGCTATGTAACAGAATGATTCTCAAGGTGT
>NW_022451555.1:456-853 GCF_009761245.1 Sapajus apella
TCTTTGGAGAATCTGGAAAGATATATATACAGCCATATACAGAGTCTAAAGAATTAGCTTTAAGATCGCATCTATATCATACTGGAAACATCTCTTTCAAACTGCTCCACTGTGTGTTGGTTCACCTTCGGAAGTTGCATCTGTGTATAGATTCTGCGAGTTAGATAGTCGTTTCTCCAAAAAGCTGCGTTTGGATATTCCTGAGTAATGGGAATATAGGGTTTAATGAGAAATATCTTGCTCTAAAACAAAAATGGAGCTATTTAACAGAATGATTGTCAAGGTGTATATTAAACTTACAGAGTTAAACAATAGTTTGAATGTAGCAGTTCACCATCCCTTTCTTTGTAGAATCTGGAAAGAGATATTTACAGCCATATACAGACTCTTAAGAATT
>NW_022451555.1:953-1309 GCF_009761245.1 Sapajus apella
ATTGTCAAGTTGTATATTAAACTT
Source organism: Sapajus apella (assembly GCF_009761245.1). Taxonomy (NCBI): domain Eukaryota; kingdom Metazoa; phylum Chordata; class Mammalia; order Primates; family Cebidae; genus Sapajus; species Sapajus apella. Next base: position 978 of record NW_022451555.1, read on the forward strand.
ACAGAGTTAAACAATTGTTTGAATGTAGCAGTTCTCCAACCCTATCTTTGGAGAATCTGGAAAGAGATATTCACAGCCATATACAGACTCTTAAGAATTAGCTTAAAGATCGCATCTAAATCATACGAGAAACGTATCTTTCAAACTGCTCCACTGTGTGTTGGTACACCTTCGGAAGTTGCATCTATGTTTAGATTCTGCGAGTTAGAAAGACGTTTCTCCAAAAAGCTGCGTTTGGATATTCCTGAGTGAATGGGAGTATAGGGTTTAATGAGAAATATCTTGCTCTAAAACAAAAACGTAGCTATGTAACAGAATGATTCTCAAGGTGT
>NW_022451556.1:0-1309 GCF_009761245.1 Sapajus apella
CTATGAAATAAGAGGGCTGAGGTGAAAACAAAAACAAATTTCTAAAATAAATTAATTCTTACTTTGGTTTTCAAGAAACTTTAAGCCAAAGAAAACTTGGGATTTAAATGAATAGGTAAGGTTCATTTTTTTCGATACTGAGATTTATAGAATTTATGTAAATCACTGGGCATGTGTAATTGAGAGGCTGAAGCAGAGAATTGCTCAAACCTGGGAGACAGAGGTTACATTGAGCCAAGATCACACCACTGCACTCCAGCTTGAGTGACAGAGCAAGACTCCATCTAAATACACATATGTATACACACACACACACACATATATGTATATATATACATAGATATTTATACATGTATTTATACATATATATATATATATGGGCATTTGTGTTTTTTTCTGGTACTTTTCACCTTTTGTGTATTTAAAATTTTTAATCTATACTCCAGGAACTTATTTTTGTGACATAAAAATCTAGCTAGGTTTCTCCAAACAGCATGCATTTCATTTACGAATAATTCTTTTTTTACTAATATAAAACATCACCATTATCAAGGGCTAAATTCTTACATATATTTGGGTGTTTCTGGATTTCCCATTCTGTTCTATTCATTTACGTCTTTTCAGCTGTTAGTAAACAATTTGTGGAAATAGCACACGCAAATTTTGATATCTGGAAAAGCAAATCTTTTTCTATTCTGCTATAAAAATTAATTTATCACAATAAAAGACAGCATATGTAACTTCAAAACGCTAAAACTTTGTTATTTTCAAAGCGAAGAGTGATAGTTAAAAGTGATAAACACAAGAAGAGCTCGTATCTTAAGAGAAATGGGTCTTCCTACTCAAAGACACAAGCCATCTTCCCATTTATTTTCCTTCTAAGGCTTCTCAGTAAATAACACATTTACATAGGATACACTGATAAGAAACGCATTTTGAATTTTACCTGAAGAATATTTAGCCAGAAGTTGATATACTATGGGACTCAGTTCTGAATATACACCTTTCTATAATGTATATACCATTGTTTTCAAATGTGTACATTAAAAATAATCTGCTACAATGATATAATTTTGCCAGTTAAATCACTTTAAGACAGTCTATTACTGTTCTATGAGGGCAATTATAATTTGATTGGAAATCAGTTAAAGGTTTTGTTTTTGTGTTGCCGCTCATAAAGAGGCCTGTGCCCTGACCTCTCTGAGGTTTCCACACCCAAGGTGGTGTGGGGCCTGCAGAGGCGATAAAGCCAGGCACCCCACCACCGCCCCCACACCAGTAGGGCACGACCCCACCATCCCTACACATC
>NW_022451557.1:0-1309 GCF_009761245.1 Sapajus apella
CTCAGGTGGCAAGTTTTCTACCTTTCCATCAGACCAAAATCCCATAGCATTAGAGTATTTGAGGTCATTCTAATGTCTTAAGAGATTAAGAAGCAGAGACCAAGAGATTCCAAATGATCTAAGATCACACAATTAAGGAGAGTATTAGGAACCCAGAATGCCCCACTTGCCCCAGTCCCTAAATAATTATATATTATCTTTTGTGGTATCCAGCCTCAAAGATGGCCCCCAGTGATTCCCACCTACCAGTATTCACATTCTTGTATAATTTTGTCTCACACGAAAGAGGGCTGACTTGTATAACCAATAGGATATTGTGGCAATGGCAACGTGTGACTTCTGAGGCTAGGTCATAAAAGAGATTGCAGCTGTATTCTTGTTCTTTTGAAATGTGTGCTCTGAGGGAAGGCATCACAAGGTTGTGAGGACTCTCAAGGCACTCCAAAGGGTTCTTGAATGTCCAAGGAACAGAGGCATCTTGCCAAGAGACAGTACTCTTTCCAGTTATGTGAGTTAGCAATGGTTCTTTTGGTCCCATTAGAAATTTCATTTAAATTTTCAGAGATTGCAGTCCTTGCCAACATCTTGACTATAATTCCATGACAGACCCTAAGCCAGAACCATGCAGCTAAATCACTCCTGAATTTCTGACACACAAACTGTGTTATAATAAGCATTTGTTGCTGTTTAAGTCACTTAGTTTTTGAGGCGATTCATTATGCAACAATAAATAACTAACATATTTTCTGCTATGGTCAATAGGCTCTCCAAAGAGAATGTATGCACATTCTCCTTTCTTCTCCTGATTTCAGACTTCTTTCCCCAAAATTTAGTCACAAATACACTTATCATCAGTTCCCTAAACTCCTTGTCGAGGATATTAATCAAATGAGAGAAGTTACTTCAATAACCTGATTCACTATAATCTTCACCCAGCTGACCCAGGAGTTTTCCATCTTGTCCCAAAGCATTTCCTCACCATATACTCATGTCTAAAGCCTGAGATAAGGTTGACTAGGTAGTGTGAATATCGCAGGCTCTAGATCTGCTCTGTCTTCTAAGGAACACCTAATAAGATCTGAGCTACATTGGTTGAAAAATTGGGTCTAGAAATAATGATAGGATTGTGGAATTCAATTATACTCCTGTTTATTTAACAAAACTAACTCTCCTCCCCTTCCTCCATCCTTATTTACCTATCAAAAGATTTCATGTTTCTTTTTCAATCCTTCTACCATTCTCCTGTCCTGTATGATTTAACATACTTATTACTGAGAAACCAAAACCATAGCAACTGGCTAACTATGAA
>NW_022451558.1:0-1309 GCF_009761245.1 Sapajus apella
AGCTGCCCTCTGACTCAGCCTTCTCCACCCACTCCCCAGCCAAGGACAGAGTGCTGTGTCTTACAGCTAGCCCCTGCAGTTACAAACCTTCTCCTTTTTCACTGTGCACACTCTTACTTAAAAACCACATGAACCCAAGAAGCTGCCTTCTTCATTTGCAAGTGAAGATGCAAGCTAATCACCCAACTGAACGCTGGGAGGGACCACGTGGGGACAGTGCAGTGACTCCAGAGGCCCCTTTTCAGCTCCCCAGGCCCTGAGGCCACCATGTTACCTGTGGTTAACAGGGCTGGGTTTTAGCAACAATTCCTTCTTAGGTCACTAAGAAAATTAAGAGGTCACATGTGATGCTCTGTAAGTGGATATTGTTCTGCCCATCTCCAAGGTAAGACTTTAGGCCACAGACTTGCCCATGTTCCTACACAAAGCCAGAGACCAGGAGGCTCAGGACAAAACCAGGGGTCCTGACCACATTGTCATCCACCACATCATATGGCCACAGAACTGACCAGGACATCCCCAAGATGGCGAGCCTGGGGGAGGGGCCTACCAGCAGCAGTGGGGGAGCTTCTCAATTAGTTTCCAGGTTTTGGCAGCATGGAACTTTCATTCAGTCCAGCTGCACATCCTCCTCCTCATCACCCCCTCACTGATCAGAACAAAGTCGAGGTAGGCTGGGAGACCAAATGGGTCCCTTAAGAGATGACGGAAAGGACCGGTGCAGGGGCTTGAGTTAAGGTGAAGCCTTACATCAGAGCACGTTCTGCTTCTTTAAAAGCCACAGGTTGGAATCTGGAGCTGACTCTGGTCTGGCAAACTGCAGGGACTTGGGTTTCAGTAAGTGACCTTTCTGTTGGCACTAGTTGAGGAGGGCTTGCCGTGATGTCAGTCCTGCGAGGCCCCACCAGGGAGGAGGGAGGAGGGAGGATCTGGGCGGCTGCTTCCGGTAAAAGGCAGGCATTTTGGCAGCTAGCACTTTCAAAGGCTTGTTGCTACTGTAAGTCATAAGAAGCTGATTATTGCAGTACTTGTTCTCAAACTTTCCCCTAATTGTTCCAGCTGAGTCATGAGTTACAACATGATTGTGAGTTGTTTCTTTATGGGCACAAAGAGCCCTCAGCTTTTCTTCATCTTTCTCAGTAACTACATGAACTAGAAACCCCAGCTTCTGGCTCCAGTGCAGGCCAGGACTGGCAAGGACTGCTGCGGACAGCTGCGGACCACCGTGTCCAAGTCCCCCGGGCTGACAGCAGAGTCACAGCAGTTGCCCTCAGCTCTGAGTAGACACATGGGCTTATGTGGTATCAAG
>NW_022451559.1:0-653 GCF_009761245.1 Sapajus apella
TTCCAGCCATATACAGACTCTTAAGAATTAGCTTTAAGATGGTATCTGAATCATACAAGAAACGTCTCTTTCAAATTGCTCCACTGTGTGTTCGCTCACCTTCGGAAGTTGCATTTATGTTTAGATTCTGCGAGTTAGAAACACGTTTGTCAAAAAAGCTGCGTTTGCATATTCCTGAGTGAATGGGAGTATAGGGTTTAATGAGAAATATCTGGCTCTAAAACAAAAACGGAACTACGTAGCAGAATGATTGTCAAGGTGTATATTAAACTTACAGAGTTAAACAATTGTGTGAATGTAGCAGTTGAGTAACCGTTTCTTTGGAGAATCTGGAAATAGATATTTCCAGCCATATACAGACCCTTAAGAATTAGCTTTATGATCTCATCTGAATCATACGAGAATCGTCTCTTTCAAACTGCTCCACTCTGTGTTCGTTAACTTTTGGAAGACGCATCTATGTTTAGATTCTGCGAGTTAAAAACACGTTTCTCCAAAAAGCTGCGTTTGGATTTTGCTGAGTGAATGGGAGTATAGGGTTTAATGAGAAATATCTGGCTCTAAAACAAAAACGGAGCTATGTAGGAGAATGATTGTCAAGGTGTATATTAAACTTACAGAGTTAAACAATTGTGTGAATGTACCAGTTCACT
>NW_022451559.1:753-1308 GCF_009761245.1 Sapajus apella
GTTCGTTCACCATCGGAAGTTGCATCTATGTTTAGATTCTGCCAGTAAGAAAAACGCTTTTCCAAAAAGCTGCGTTTGGATATTCCTGAGTGAATGGGAGTATAAGGTTTAATTATGAAATATCTGGCTCTAAAACAAAAACGGAACTATGTAGCAGAATGATTGTCAAGCTGTATATTAAACTTACAGAGATAAACAACTGTGTGAATGTAGCAGTTCATTAACCCTTTCTTTCGAGAATCTGGAAAGAGATATTTCCACCCATATACAGACTCTTAAGAATTAGCTTTAAGATCGCATCTAAATCATTCGACAAACGCCTCTTTCAAACTGCTCCACTCTGTGTTCGTTCCCCTTCAGAAGACGCATCTATGTTTAGATTCTGCGAGTTAGAAACACGTTTCTCCAAAAACCTGCGTTTGGATATTACTGAGTGAATGGTAGTATAGGGTTTAATGAGAAATATCTGGCTCTAAAACAAAAACGGAACTATGAAGCAGAATGATTGTCAAGGTGTATATTAAACTTACAGAGTTAAACAATTGTGTGAATGTA
>NW_022451560.1:0-550 GCF_009761245.1 Sapajus apella
CTTCCGAAGGTGAACGAACACACAGTGGAGCAGTTTGAAAGAGACGTTTGTCGTATGATTTACATGCGATCTTAAAGCTAATTCTTAAGAGTCTGAATATGAGTGGAAATATCTCTTTCCAGATTCTCCAAAGATGGGGTTAGTGAACTGCTACATTCACAAAATTGTTTAACTCTGTAAGTTTAATATACACCTTGACAATCATTCTGCTACATAGTTCCGTTTTTGTTTTAGAGCCAGATAGTTCTCATTAAACACAATACTCCCATTCACTCAGAATATCCAAACGCAGCTTTTTGGAGAAACGTGTTTCTAACTCGCAGAATCTAAACATAGATGCAAATTCCGAAGGTGAGCGAACACACATTAGAGCAGTTTGAAAGAGACGTTTCTCGTATGATTTAGATGCGATCTTAAAGCTAATTCTTAAGAGTCTGTACATGGCTGGAAATATCTCTTTCCAGATTCTCCAAAGAAAGTCTTAGTGAACTGCTACATTCACACAATTGTTTAACTCTGTAAGTTTAATATACACCTAGACAATCATTCT
>NW_022451560.1:650-1308 GCF_009761245.1 Sapajus apella
CTCTGTAAGTTTAATATACACCTTGACAATCATTCTGCTACATAGCTGCGTTTTTGTTTTAGAGCCAGATATTTCTCAATAAACCCTGTACTCCCATTCATTCAGGAATATCCAAACGCAGCTTTTTGGAGAAACGTGTTTCTAACTCGCAGAATCTAAACATAGATGCAACTTCCGAAGGTGAGCGAACACACAGTGGAGCAGTTTGAAAGAGACCTTTCTCTTTTGATTCAGATGCGATCCTAAAGCTAATTCTTAAGAGTCTGTATATGTCCTTGAGGAATCGCCACACTGTCTTCCACAATGGTTGAACTAATTTACACTCCCACCAACAGTGCAAAAGTGTTCCTACTTCTCCACATCCTCTCCACCATCTGCTGTCTCTAGATTTTTCAATGTTTGCCATTCTTACAGGTGTGAGATGGTATCTCAATGTTGTTTTGATTAGCATTTCTCTTATGACCAGTGATGATGAGCATTTTTTTATATGTTTGTTGGCCTCACGTATGTCTTCTTTTGTAAAGTGTCTGTTCATATCCTTTGCCCACTTTTGAATGGGCTTGTTAGTTTTTTTTCTTGTAAATCTGCTTTAGTTCTTTGTAAATTTTGGATATCAGCCGTTTGTCAATGGGTAAACTGCAAAAATTTTTTCCCAATC
>NW_022451561.1:0-1308 GCF_009761245.1 Sapajus apella
AACACAGAATATTATAACACTGTAATTGTGGTATGTAAACTACTCATATCTTGAGTAGAAAGACTAAAAGATGAACCAGTAGAAAATAATGACTATGACAGCTTTTCAAGACATAGACAGCATAATAATATATAAATAGAAACAACAAAAAAATATAAAGCAGGAAGATGAAGTTAAAATGTAGTTTTATTAGTTTTCTGTTTGCTTGCTTGTTTTTGCAATCAGTGTTAAGTTGTCATCAGCTTAAAATAATGGTTCATGAGATATCATTTGCTAGCCTCATGGCAACCTCAAATCAAAAACAAATACAACAGATATCAAAAAAAATAAAAACCAAGAAATCAAAACATATCACCAGAGAAAATCACTTTTATGGAGAAGGAAGGGAAGGGAAGGGAAGGGAAAGGGATGGAAAGGAAAGGGAAAGGGAAGGGGAGGAAAGGGAAAGGAAAGGGAAAAGGAAGGGGAAAGGGAAGGGGAAAGGGAAGGAAAAGGGAAAGGGAAGGGAAAGGGAAGGGGGAAGGGAAGGGGAAGGGAAAGGGAAGGGAAAGGGAAGGGGGGAGGGAAGGGGAAGGGAAAGGGAAGGGAAGGGGAAGGGAATGGGAAGGGAAGGGGAAGGGAAAGCGGAAGAGGAAGGGAAGGGGGAAGGGGAAGGGAAGGGGAAGGGAAAGCAGAAGGGGAAGGGAAAGGGAAGGGGAAGGGAAAGCAGAAGGGGAAGGGAAAGGGAAGTGAAGGGGAAGGGAGGGGAAGGGAAAGAAGGGGCAAACCTAAAATTAGTCAAAGAAATAATAAATATCTGCCGGGTGCGGTGGCTCAAGCCTGTAATCCCAGCACTTTGGGAGGCCGAGGCAGGTGGATCACGAGGTCAAGAGATCGAGACCATCCTGGTCAACATGGTGAAACCCCGTCTCTACTAAAAATACAGAACATTAGCTGGGCATGGTGGCACGTGCCTGTAATCCCAGCTACTCAGGAGGCTGAGGCAGGAGAATTGCCTGAACCCAGGAGGCGGAGGTTGCGGTGAGCCAAGATCACACCATTGCACTCCAGCCTGGGTAACAAGAGTGAAACTCCGTCTCAAAATAATAATAATAATAATAATAAACATCTGAGCAGAAATAAATGAAATTGAAGCAAAAAAATCAATAAAATAGTTGTTTTTTTGAAAAAATTAACAAAATCAGCAAATCTTTAGACAGACCAAGAAAAAAAAGAGAGATGACCCAAATAAATAAAATAAGAGATGAAAAAATGAGCAACTATAACTGATAGCACAGAAATTCCAAGGATCATCAGTGGTTACTATGA
>NW_022451562.1:0-1308 GCF_009761245.1 Sapajus apella
ATATTTTCTAAGATTTTACATGTTAAATCATATTTGTATGGTTTATATCTTAGCAACAAAAGAAACTTATTTACATGTCCTTCCAAATTGGTACTTTAAAGTAACCTGATAAAAATACTCATACTGTTATTTATATCAGTTACGAGTTTAAATGGCATATAATAAAGAGAATGTTGTTAAATTTGAAAACACTTTTTTGAATATACAAATTGAAATTTTAAGAATAATTTCATTGAGTTGGGAATATATGCCTACATATGCATAATAAACAAATCTGTATATTGTATAAAATGTTACCCCAAAGTTTTGCACCTTAAAGCAATAAAAATTATCTTACAGGTTAGTGTGAGGCAGGGATCCAGGCATGGTTTAGCTGGATGGGTTTTGCTCAAGATCACAAGAAGTACATGTAAATTCACGGACAGGGGCTGCAGTCTCATTTGAAGACCTGACTGGGACTTGGTGGGATCCACTTCCAAACTTACAATGTTGCTAACTTTCTTGATTCCTCATCATGGGGTCATCTCCACAGTGCTAGCCCTGACCATGACAGCTGGCTTTCCCGTGTGAGTGGCTTGAGAGGCAGTGAGCAGTGAGATCCTGCACAGATTTAGCCTGTCTTTCCAGGCTGCCTGCGCTCCTGGCTCCTCTCCCGCGCTCTGCCCTCCAGCAACCCCCAACCCTGCAGAAAGAGCCAGCAAGTCCCGGCTGTCCCGCTGGCCACGTGGGCTCCCTCGGTGCCTCCGGGGTCTAGCCAGGCACAGAGCCAAGGGTCCCAGGCAGCCCAGCGGGTCTCGGCACTGCCGCTGCTCCTGCTGCTCCTGCAGTGGTGGCTCCGGAGGTGGTGGCTCCCGGCTGGGGCTGCTCCCAAGTGGTGACTCTGGCTGGCAGCATCCGCTGGAGGTGGCGACGACCAGCGGTGGCTGCTCCCGGGACGTGGCTGCTCCTGCGCTGAGCACTGTGACGGGCAGGGGGCACCAAACCGACTTTTCTGCCCCCACGGCGTGCGCATGCCTGTTCTCCCTGCAGCCGCAATGTGGCGTGCGTGACGTGACGTGACGTGCGTGACGTGACGTGGCGTGCGAGGCCTGACCTGGTCTGGCATTGCCAGAGCATCTGCAGTGCAGGGAAGAGTTCTGGTTTCCTCAGGAGCCCCGGGCGCCATGGCAGCTTCGGGATGACTTGAGGCCGCACCCTGGGATGAAAAACCTGTAGCTGGTCCTGAGTGAGGACGGGGCCTCGGTGTGGCTTCTTTGGGGCATTTTTCCTTCACGGTGAGTACAGAAGCTTTCGTTTCTGGAATGTTCT
>NW_022451563.1:0-341 GCF_009761245.1 Sapajus apella
ACCCTTTCTTTGGAGAATCTGGAAACAGAAATTTCCAGACGTATACAGGCATATGAGAACTAGCAGGAAGACAGCGTTTAAAACACAGGAGAAACGTCTAGTTCAAGCTGTTCTGCTTTGTGTTCGCTAACGTTAGGAAGTTGCCTATATGTTCAGATTCAGGTATTAGAAACACGTTTGTTCTAATAGCTGCGTTTGGATATTCCAGAGTGACTGACACTATCGGCTGTAATGAGAAATATCTTGCTCTAAAACAAAAACGCAGCTATCTAGCAGAATGGTTCTCAAGCTCTACTATCAACTTATAGAGTTAAACTGATGTGTGTGTGTAGCAGTTCAGA
>NW_022451563.1:441-1307 GCF_009761245.1 Sapajus apella
CTAGTTCTCATATGAGTGTATATGTCTGGAAATATCTGTTTCCAAACATATACACTCATAAGAGAACTAGCAGGAAGACTGCGTTTAAAACACATGAGAAACGTCTATTTCAAACATCTCTGCTTTGTGTTGTTTCAACATAGGATGCTGCATCTATGTTTAGATTCACCGAGTTAGAAACACGTTTCTTCTAAATGCTGGGTTTGGATATTCCAGAGTGATTGAGACTGTATGCTGTAATGAGAAATATCTTGATCTAAAACAAAAACGCAGCTCTCTAGTAGAATGGTTGTGAAGCTGTAGAATAAACTTACAGAGTTAAACTGATATGTGTGTGCAGGAGTTCAGAAACCATTTCTTTGGAGAATCTGGAAACAGATATTTCCAGATATATACAGGCATATGAGAAGTAGCAGGAAGACTTCGTTTAAAACACAGGAGAAACGTCTAGTTCAAGCTGTTCTGCTTTGTGTTCGCTCAGGTTAGGAAGTTGCCTCTATGTTCAGATTCAGGGATTAGAAACACGTTTCTTCTAAAAGCTGCGTTTGGATGTTCCAGAGTGACTGAGACTATAGGGTGTAATGAGAAATATGTTGCTCTAAAACAAAAACGCAGCTATCTAGTAGAATGGTTGTGAAGCTGTAGAATCAACTTACAGAGTTAAACTGATGTGTGTGTGCAGCAGTTCAGAAACCCTTTCTTTGGAGAATCGGGACACAGAAATTTCCAGACATATACAGGAATATGGGAACTAGCAGGAAGACTGCGTTTAAAACACATGAGAAACGTCTATTTCAAACTTCTCTGCTTTGTGTTCCTTCAACTTAGGATGCTGCATCTATGTTTAGATTCAGCGAGTTAGAAAC
>NW_022451564.1:0-1307 GCF_009761245.1 Sapajus apella
TTCTTCCTCTTCTTGGTTATTTTAATCTCTGCAATAAATTCAGACAGAGACAGACAAAATAAGCCAGTTCCCCTACACCCATAACAGTCCACCGTCTAATCCCTGCACAGGGACCTCAGGCTCCTCAGCATGAGAACAGGATAATGTGAGAGATAGACCTCAGGAGGTCTGAAGGCCAATCATGATAGAGATTCCTTGGTTTCTGTCTCAGACTAATGGTGAAATGTCCCTATTCTGGTAGACCATTATCCTTTTATCCCAAGTTGGTACAAACAGTTACACCAAGTTTGTACAAGCAGGGAAGAACCTCACAGACATGCTTGGGGAACAAAACTCATGAGGAAATTGGTAGCTGGCAAAAGACATTGAATTCAGACTGACAGACAACTCGTGGGCATGCGCTGCATAGCTTGGTGTGAGTGCAACACCTGCCTTGGGTTTCAATGTCCTGACAGTAGGTCCAGGGTGTGACGGGCACGGCCTGAGACTAGAGAGAGAGCAAAGCTCACTGACCCGCCCCATGTCCGTGCTTCAGACTGGAATCCAGAATGATCGAAACCTACACTGATGTACAGGTTCAGCCCACAGTGATGACAACTCTCAGCCCAGCCAGGGGAGCAATGCCCAAAGACTATGGGGTCCATCTGGGACACAAAATGGAGCTTTATCGCCTTCACAATGCAGTACTCACTGTCTATGTCACCAGCCAAATCGACTTCCTGCTCCTCTAATGAGTGCAAGTTGCTCCAGTAAGGCTCATTGAAGGCAGATGTGCCAGGAGGAACTGAGAGAGCCAAATAACCTTCATCCCAGGACTCCTGGGGTGCTTCCTCCTCCACAGACTCCTGCAGATTCCTGATGAGCCAGGCAGGACAGGATGACAGAAGATTAAACCAACAGAGATTAGACAACAAAGTCTCCCAGCTGATCTGATGGAAGTCAGAATGGAGTGGTCTCAGAAAGCAAAGGCATTTTTCCTTCAAGAGGAAAAAAACACTATCCTACTAAATACAGGGCGGAGGGTGACTACCCTGGGGACAGAGCACAAATGAGCAGCAGGTGCTCAGTGCATTTGCACAGATGAGCCACTGCAGGCCACCCAGACTCCCTGTAACTCTCATCATGAACTGCAGCACGAGAACTAACACGGGGCTTCAACTACCTCGCATAAGTTGTGTTGAATATTACATGCAGCATTCAAGTGAACACAGCTCTTGAGGCATTTCAGACACCCAGATCTTGACTATTAAAGGCCTCCCTTTTCCATTATTTTGATATCATATGTATATTTTTGAATTTGTTCTCTT
>NW_022451565.1:0-1307 GCF_009761245.1 Sapajus apella
CAATCTCTGTAGCCCCAGAGGTGAAAGCCAGATGGAACATGCATATGAGTATATATGTGTTCACGTGTGCTATATGTGTTAAGCCTGCATGCATGGGCTTGGGGGTGTGTGCCCTCCATATATATACCTATATGGGTGCAAGGGATTTCAAGGGTGTATATGCATGTACTTGTGTGTGTGTGTCTCCACTTGAGGGAAGACTCTCCAATCAGGGAAGGAATGCCCCTGCTTCCTCCAGGGGAATCCTAGATCCTCACTCTCCATCTACAGAGACACAAAAATATAAAAACAAACACCTTACTCTTTTTATAAAAGATTATGAAAATAAATAAAGGAAAAGTATTTTTTAAATTAAGATTCACACTCTCTGTCAAGACCCCGCCAAGTTCGAGGAGGGCAGAAAGACCATCCCTGCAGGGCTAGGTCTTCCTGTCCTCCGGGAGAGGCTTAGGAATCAAGCCTCCCTGTCCCTGCAGCAGACACATGACTGAAATGTGCTGAAGCTCCCCTCAGAAGAAAGTTAAACAGGGGTGGTGTGGAGGAGGAGTAAGTGTCCCAGATGCCTGGGCCACTAGCTTTGCCACCCGAAAAAGCTCTGCCTTTGATTCTTTTTTATTGCATTTTAGGTTTTGGGGTACATGTGAAGAACATGCAAGATTGTTGCATAGGTACACACATGGCAGTGTGATTTGCTGCCTTCCTCCCCTTCACCTATATCTGGCATTTCTCCCCATGCTATCTCTCCCCACCTCCCCACCCCCATCCCTCCCCCATTTCCCCCCAACAGACCCCAGTGTGTGCCTTTGATTCTGAATCTGATTCTTGAGGTGAGAGAAGGGCTCTCAAACCAAAATGTCCCCAGGGCATGGAGAGTCGCGCAGAAAGGGAGTGCTCGGATGAGTCAGTTCCCCACTCTGAACAATCAGTGGCCTCTTGTTGATTCAAAGCCAGCTCAATCCTCAGTTGGGACTTGGTGGTAAGTGATAGCTGCTAGATGGCACTAACCATCAGGCATTTAATGAGGGGGAATTTCTATGAAAATAAAAACAAAGGCGAATAGTTGGAAACCCAGTTTCTGAGTCCACAGGTCAGTCAGTGGAGAGGGTTTCCAGCTGTTGAGCTCAGGGATGGAACAAATGCCTTTAAACAATTGACCCCAGGCATAGGTGTAGAGAGCAGGACTTAATTCCCACACTCACATCACTCTGGGCCTGATAAAACTTGCACGCCTCACATAGCTCAGACTGCTCTGAGCTATTTTTTTCTCACCTTCTTTTACAATCTAGAACATTTAATGGATTTTCCTA
>NW_022451566.1:0-1307 GCF_009761245.1 Sapajus apella
TAGATGCAACTTCCGAAGGTGAACAAACACACAGCAGAGCAGTTTGAAAGCGAGGTTTCTCTGGTGAATTAGATGCGATCTTTAAGTTAATTCTTAGGAGCCTGTACATGGCTGGAAATATCTCTTTCCAGATTCTTCAAAGAAAGGGTTAGTGAAGTGCTACATTCACACAATTGTTTAACTCTGTGAGGTTTATGTACACCTTGACAATCATTCTGCTACATAGCTCCGTTGTTGTTTTAGACCCGATATTTCTCATTACACCCTATACTCCCATTCACTCAAGAATATCCAAACGCAGCTTTTAGAAGAAGCGTGTTTCTAACTCGCTGAATCGAAACATAGATGCAATTTCATAAGGTCAATGAACTCACAGTGGAGCAGTTTGAAAGAGACGTTTCTCCTGTGGTTTAGACGCGATTTTACCGCTTATACTTATGAGCCTGTTTATGGCTAGAAATATCTCTTTCCAGATTCTCAAAAGAAAGGTTTTCTGAGCTGCTACATTCACACATCTGTCTAACACTATATGTTGAATATACACCTTGACTATCATTCAGCTACATAGCTCAGTTTTTGTTTTAGAATCAGATATTTCTCATTACACCCTATACTCCCATTCGCTAAGGCATATCCAAACGCAGCTTTTTGGAGAAACGTGTTTCTAACTCGCAGAATCTAAACATACATGCAACTTCCTAAGGTGAACGAACACACAGTGGAGCAGTTTGAAAGAGACGTTTCTCGTATGATTAAGATGCGATCTTAAAGCCAATTCTTAAGAGTCTGTATATGGATGGAAATATCTCTTTCCAGATTCTCCAAATAAAGGGTTAGTGAACTGCTACATTCACACAATTGTATAACTCTGTAAGTTTAATATACATCTTGACAATCATTCTGCTACATAGCTCCGCTTTTGTTTTAAAGCCAGATATTTCTAATTACACCAATTATTACCTTTCACTCATGAATATCCAAACGCAGCTTTTAGAAGAAACGTGTTTCTAACTCGCTGAATCTAAACATACATGCAACTTCCGAAGGTGAACGAACATATAAGAGAGCAGTTTGAAAGAGACGATTCTCCTGTTGTTTAGATGCAATCTTACCGCGAATTCTTTGGAGGCTGTATATGGCTGGAAACATCTCTTACCAGATTCTCCAAAGAATGGTTTTCTGAACTGCTACATTCACATATCTGTTTAACTCTCGAAGTTGAATATCCTTGACAATCATTCTGCTACATAACTCCGTTGTTGTTTTAGAGCCCAATATTTCTCATTACACCCTATACTCCCATTCAC
>NW_022451567.1:0-1307 GCF_009761245.1 Sapajus apella
TCGCACAACCAACACTTCTGTAATTTAAATCACTCCATCTCTCCCGAGGTTTCCTAATCGTCCCACCACCCTGTGATCTTTTCTTGTTTGTCTCATTCTTTCCTGTCTATTCTGGACATGCTCCGTACATTATTGCTAGAAGGAGATGACTGAGTGGGTGGCACTTTAACCTATCCATCTGCATGCTTTTTGGTGTTTGTTTTCCTTGGATTCCTCAGTTGGCTTTGCCCCTGTGGCATGCCTGGGCCTGATGGGGACCTTCACTTCCTCTGGACACTTGCTTTCATCAAGTCCAGGCATGGTAGCTCACACCTGCAGTAGCAGCTACCCTGGAGACTGTGGCAGGAGGTTCACTTTAGCCCAGGAGTTTGAGACCAGACTGGGCAACATAGCAAGACCCCATCTCTACAAAAAAAAAAAAAAGAAGGAAGGAAGAAAGGAGGGAAGGAAGGAAGGGAGGGAGGGAGGGAGGGAGGGAGGGAGGTAAGAAAGAAGGAAGAAAATAATTTTTTTTGAGATGGAGTCTTGCTTTGTCACCCAGGCTGGAGTGCAGTGTGACATGATCTCTGCTCACCACAACCTCCACCTCCTGGGATCAAGTGATTCTCCTGCCTCAGCCTCCAGAGTAGCTGGGATTACAGGTGCCCACCATCACACCCGGCTAATTTTTTGTATTTTTAGTAGCGATGGGTTTTCACCATGTTGGTCAGGCTGGTCTTGAACTCCTGACCTTGTGATCTGCCTGACTCAGCCTCCCAAAGTGCTGGCATTACAGGCACGAGCCACCACACCTGGAAGGATTGGGGTCTTTTGAAGGTCAAGCTATGGATCCTAGTTTACATTTTACCCTGTAAGAATCATCCCAGCAGGGTTCAGTGGCTCATACCTGTAATCCCAGAACGTTGCGAGTCTGAGGTGGGCAGGTCACCTGAGGTTGGAAGTTTGAGACCAGCCTGGTGAACATGATGAAACCCCGTCTCTACTAAAAATACAAAAATTAGCCAGCCGTTGTGGTGCACATCTGTAATCCAAGCTCCTTGGGAGGCTGAGGCGGGAGAATTACTTGAACCTGGGAGGTGGAGGTTGCAGTGAGCAAAGATTGCACCACCACATTCCAGCCTGAGTGACAGAGGGAGACTCCATCTAAAAGAGAGAGAGAGAGAGAGAGAGAGAGAGAGAGAGAGAATGAAGCATCTCTTCCAGACCTGGAGGGGGATGTGGCTTCTCCTGGTTCTGTGGCCAAGAGACCTGCCCACCCAGCCAATTGATAAATTTAGAACTAAAGTTGGCCACAGTTGGTTAAACAG
>NW_022451568.1:0-1307 GCF_009761245.1 Sapajus apella
CTAAGTCAAAATACTACCTGATAGTTTTAGAAGAAATGTTGGGTTTTTTGTTTTGTTTTGTTTTGTTTTTGCTTGTGTGTTTGTGTGTTGTTTTTTTGACAGTCTCACTCTGTCACCAAGGCTGGAGTGCAGTGACTTGACCTTGGCTCACTGCAATCTCTGACTCCTTGGTCAAGCAATTCTCGTGCCTCAGCCTCCTGAGTAGCTGTGATTGTAGGCGTGCACCACTGCGTCTGGCTAATTTTTTGTATTTTTAATAGAGACAGGATTTCACCATGTTTGCCAGGTTGGTCACGAACTCCTGATGTGAAGTGACCTGCCCGCCTCAGCCTCCCAAATTTGTGGGATTATGAGGTGAGCCACCATGCTCGGCCTGGAAGCATCATTTCTAAAACACATGTCTCAAAGGTTTATATTTAAAACTGTCAAGTGTCATCTATATTCAAAAGGGCAACAGAAAAAAACAACTGAATGTGACTTCTGATAAGCTGCTTGTTCTAGGGATACTCTATTCTAGCCTGTTCCTTTCCTAGTTTATTTATCTAAGCATTTCCTCACACCAACTTCATTTTGCCCTGTTCTGAGTGAATTTCACTCTGTTGTTTTTCTGCTTTTCTTCTAAAATTTAAAATATACTTTTTTTTTCTCTTGAGATCTTTGTGTAATTCACCAGAGCATATCCCATGGAGAAGTGTAGGGGACCCTGTCTTTCTGCTTTCATTTAAAATCCCAAATTCCTTACCCTAGCATATCTGCCTCATAACCCGGTACTCTTCATTTTCTCTTTCCATCTAGTTCAGAGAGGAATCTCCAAACCGTGAATATTAATTTGTTTGTGTGTTTCAGACAGGGACTCGCCTTGTCAACCAGGCTGAAGTCCAGTGTTGTGAACATGGCTCACTGCAACCTCAACGTCCTGGGCTCAAACAGTCAACTGATCCTCCCACCTCAGCCTCCTAGTACCTGGCATGCCCCCACACCTGGCCAATTTTTTTTTTTTAATTTGTAAAGATGGGGCCTTGACATGTTGCCCAGACCGGTCTCGAACTCCTAGGCTCAAGCAATTCTCCCATCTCGGCCTCCGAAAGCACTGAGATTGCAGGCGGGAACTACCATGCCCAGCTGAATATTGAAAACATCACTATACGTCACTAAATATAAAATAGTAAAGTTGAAATATTAGAGAGGGAGATGTCCTGCCAAAGTGCTGCGATACAGATGTGAGCCACCGTGCCTGGCTGAATATGTAAGACATCACTGAATTTAAAATAGCAAAGTTCAAATATTGGTGGAGGGAGAGTATTACT
>NW_022451569.1:0-1307 GCF_009761245.1 Sapajus apella
GGCCGCTCCATGAGGGGCTTCCCAGACAGGAGGGGGAACAGTGGAAGCTGGCAGGGAAGGGGGCAGTGAGGGGAGGGAGGCCAGGGCACAGCCAGGTTTCCCCCCCCACTCTGAGGCCAGCCTAGTGGCCCCTCACCACGCTGACTTATTTCTTTAAACTATATAAAAAGTATGATGTTTTCATTAATTCCGACTCTTCCTCCCCATATTTCCCTTCATGCCCCCCATGCCCCTTCGTCTCCCTGCCTCTCAGAATCTCCCACCTCAGGTCTCCTACCCTGCCCCTTGGTCTTCCCCCCCATGCCCCTCAGTTTCCCCCGACCCCTCAGTCTTCCCCCTCACCCCTTTGTCTCCCCTTCCGCCCCTCAGTCTCCCCCCACCCCTTGGTCTCCCTGCTCACCCCTCAGTCTCCCCCCGCCCTTCGGTCTCCCCCTTCCCCTTGGTCTCCTTTCACCCCTCAGTCTGCCGCCAGTCATGCCTCTCAGTCTCCCCCCACCCCTCGGTCTCCCCCTGCCCCCTTGGTCTCCCCTCACTCCTCAGTCTACCCTCAGTCATGCCTCTCAGTCCCCCCTGCCCCTCGGCCTCCCCCCACCTCATCTCCCCCCACCCTTCAGTGTCCCCCCCGTCTCCCCATACCCCTCAGTTTCCCCCCTCCCCGTCTCCCCCCACCCCTCAGCCTCCCCCCACCCCATCTCCCCACAACCCTCGGTTTCCCCCCGGTTGTGCCTCTCAGTCCCCCCGCTCCTTGGTCTCCCCACCCCGGCCCCTGGGTCTCCCCAGCCCCTCGGTCTCCCTGCTCACCCCTCAGTCTCCCCCCCCCGCCTCCGTCTCCCACTCTGTTAGTCCTCCCCCTTTCCCCTCAGTCTTTCCATCGTTGACACCCAGTGTCCTCAGGGTCTCAGAATCGGGAATCTGAAATAGAGACACTTGAGCATTTCTTAAAATTCTATTTAAAAATTATTATTACTATTTATTTGCAGGAAAGAGGTGAGGGAAGGAGGAGTGGGGAGGAGGGAAAGGGGAAGTGAGGGAGGCGGCGGGCGCGCAGGGGAAGAGAGGGAGCCTTAAAATGCTGTTATGATGACAACATGAGAACTGGAGGACTGGGTAGATGCCTTCCAAAGCCAGGAAACTGTTTTATCTAATACAGCTATCTTTATTTTATTTTGAGACGAGTCTTGCTCTGTCACCCAGGCTGGAGTGCAGTGGTGCGATCTTGGCTGACAGCAACCTCCGCCTCCCAGGTCCCACTGATTCTCTTGCCTCAGCCTCCCGAGTAGTTGGGATTTACAGGCATGCGCCACCAT
>NW_022451570.1:0-1307 GCF_009761245.1 Sapajus apella
TTCTCAACTGCTACATTCACACGTGTGTTTAACTCTGTAAGTTGAATATACACCTTGACAATCATTCTGCTACATAGCTCCGTTTTTGTTTTAGAGCCAGATATTTCTCATTACATCCTATACTCCCATTAACTCATTAGTATCCAAACACAGTTTTAGAAGAAACGTGTTTCTAACCCGCTGAATCTAAACATAGATGCAACTTCCTAAGGTGAACGAACACACAGCAGAGGAGTTAAAAACAGACGTTTCTTCTGAAGTTTGGACATGATCTTTGCTGTAATTGTTATGTTCCTCTACATGGCTGGAAATATCTCTTTCCAGATTCTCCAAGGAAAGGGTTTCTGAACTGCTACATTCACACATCTGTTTAACTCTCTAAGTTGAATATAAGCGTTGATAATCATTCTGCTACATAGCTCCGTTTTTGTTTTAGAGCCAGATGTTTCTCATTACATCCGATACTCCTATTCACTCAGGAATATCCAAACGCAGCTTTTAGAAGAAACGTGTTTCTAACTCGCTGAACCTAATCATAGAGGCAACTTACTAAATTGAACGAACACACATCAGAGAAGATTGAAACAGACGTTTCTCCTGTGGTTTAGATTGGATCATACCTCTTATTCTTATGAGCCTGTATACGGCTGGAAATATCTCTTTTCAAACTCTCCAAAGAAAGGGTTTCTCAACTGCTCCATTCACACATCTGTTTAACTCTGTACGTTGAATATACACCTTGACAATCGTTCTGCTACATAGCTCCGTTTTTGTTTTAGAGCCAGATATTTCTCATTACATCCTATACTCCCATTCACTCATTAGTATCCAAACACAGTTTTAGAAGAAACGTGTTTCTAACCCGTTGAATCTAAACATAGATGCAACTTCCTAAGGTGAATGAAGACACAGCAGAGAAGTTTGAAACAGACGTGTCTCCTGTGATTTATATTCGATCTTTCCCCTAATTATTATGATGCTGTTTATAGCTGGAAATATCTCTTTCCAGATTCTCCAAAGCAAGGTTTTCTCAACTGCTACATTCACACATCTGTTTACCTCTGTAAGTTGAATATACACCTTGACAATCATTCTGTTATATAGCTCCGTTTTTGTTTTAGACCCAGATATTTCTCATTACATCCTATACTCCTATTCACTCAAGAATATCCAAACGCAGCTTTTAGAAGAAACGTGTTTCTAACTCGCTGAGTCAAATCATAGATGCAACTTCATAAGGTGAACGAACACACAGCAGAGAAGATTGAAACAAAAGTTTCTCCTGTGGTTTAGATTCGATATTACCG
>NW_022451571.1:0-1307 GCF_009761245.1 Sapajus apella
GTGAAACTCCTTTGACTGCTGCTGTTGCTCCTGTGTTCAGTTTGATGGCATCCCTGGGAAGGTTGGAGCTGAATTTGGGCTCTGGGAAGCCGGACTGTCTGAGGAAGGTGGGGAGTGGGATGTCTAAAGACCACCTGAGAGATTTAGAGAGAGGAAACGCAGCTCCACTGTAGTGGCTTGAGCAAAGGCCATTCCAGATGTTGATTTTCAGTTAGGATGAGAGACTGTGGCTTCTCCTGGGATGTAGGGCAAGGTACTCTACCGCCCCTAACCCAGGATGGGGAAGAGTAGAGTAGATTTGGGAGAGGGGACTCTGTGCCAGAGTCCAGGGCCAGGTTGGATTAAAGGTTGGGGTTGGGCCACATGCTGGGGCCAGGGCCACGCCTGGGAAGACTTTGCAGGTACTTTAGAGTTTGAACTGGAAAAGAATTAGAGGATTCATTGAATGAAACAGTGTGTGATTTGGGGGATGAAGCCTTCCTAGAAACCCAGGCTATGGCCCCAGGGACTTGCTGTGCAGAGAGGGGCGGCCCTAGAATAGCTGGCTGTATTTCTTCTGTAAATAGGCCCCCAAGGCAGTGGCATCAGACATCTGCTGAGGACCAGCCAGTGGCTCTAGCTGGGCTGTTGTGTTCCCGAAGGGTTATGGGACCGTGGTGGCCCCTCATCACCCACTGTCTTCATCGTATTTCTCAGAGAACACCAGGGCCTGTCTGACCGCTCCTCTCCTTCTCCTTCCACATCTTCATCCCTGCTGTCTGTGTGTCTCCTGGACATCAGGGTTGCAGAAAGTAGGGCAACCACCTCATCTGCCTGTGTGTGCGGTCTCCCCAGAGAAAGACGCTGTGGCTGGGATTGTCACTGTCACAAAGGCAGAGATGCACCAGGCTCTGGCAACCTCTTGCCACCAGGAGAGGTTTTCGATAGGGTCACTGGAACGACCGAGGCCCAGGATCACTGGGGCCGGAGAAGGCAATGGCCGGCCGTCGTGTGGAGACAGGCTCTGAGGGACAGTACCCAGTGGGTGTGCCATCCTGTCACTGTGAGGACCAGTCAGGCTAGGGTTGGGGGGTGCAGGTAGAAGTGAGACCACAGGACCGGGGCCTGTCAAGGGGGGGAAGCATACGTGGTCAGGTTGAAGGTGTTCTAGGGAAAGCAGAGGCTCTGCTGGCCAAGAGGCATCCAGGGATGACAGCGCCCAACAGAACTTGCAGACAGGGTGGAGGCCAGAGGACCGGGGAAGTCTATGAGGTCACGCGGGCTGGAGAAGCATCTCTCACACACTCCTCACGTGGCTGCTGGGCTCT
>NW_022451572.1:0-1307 GCF_009761245.1 Sapajus apella
TGTGAATGTAGCAGTTCACTAACCCTTTCTTTGGAGAATCTGGAAATATCTCTTTCCAGATTCTCCAAAGAAAGGGTTAGTGAACTGCTACATTCACAAAATTGTTTAACTCTATAAGTTTAATATGCACTTTGACAATCATTCTGCTACATAGCACCGTTTTTGTTTTAGAGCCAGATATTTCTCATTAAACCCTATATTCCCATTCACTCAGGAATAACCAAACGCAGTTTTTGGAGAAAGGTGTTGCTAACTCGCAAAATCTAAATATAGATGCAACTTCTGAAGGTGAACGAGCACACAGTGGAGCAGTGTGAAAGAGACTTTTCTCGTATGATTTAGATGCGATCTTATAGCTAATTCTGAAGAGTCTGTATATGGCTGGAAATATCTCTTTCCAGATTCTCCAAAGAAAGGGTTAGTGAACTGCTACATTAACAAAATTGTTTAACTCTGTAAGTTTAATATACACTTTGACAATCATTCTGTTACATAGCACCGTTTTTGTTTTAGAGACACATATTTCTCATTAAACCCTATACTCCCATTCACTCAGGAATATCCAAACGCAGCTTTTTCGAGAAACGTGTTTCTAACTCGCAGGATCTAAACGTAGATGCAACTTCCGAAGTTGAACGAACACACAATGGAGCAGTTTGAAAGAGACGTTTCTCCTATGATTTAGATGCGATCTTAAATCTAATTATTAAGATTCTGTATGGCTGGATATATCTCTTTCTAGATTCAACAAATAAAGTGTTAGTGAACTGCTACATTCACACAACTGGTTAACTCTGTAAGTTTAATATACACTTTGACAATGATTCTGCTACATAGCTCCGTTTCTGTTTTAGAACCAGATATTTCTCATTAAAACCTATACTCCGATTCACTCAGAAATATCTATTCGCAGCTTTTTGGAGATACGTGTTTCTAACTCGCAGAATGTAAACATAGATGTAACTTCCGAAGGTGAACGAACACACAGTGGAGCAGTTTGAAAGAGACGTTTCCCGTATGATTTAGATGCGATCTTAAAGCTAATTATTAAGAGTCTGTATATGGCTGGAAATATCTCTTTCTAGATTCTCCAAAGAAAGGGTTAGTGTACTGCTACATTCACACAATTGTTTAACTCTGTAAGTTTAATATACACCTTGACAACCATTCTGCTACATAGCTCCGTTTTTGTTTTAGAGCCAGATATTTCTCGTTA
This sequence comes from Sapajus apella, assembly GCF_009761245.1. NCBI lineage: Eukaryota > Metazoa > Chordata > Mammalia > Primates > Cebidae > Sapajus > Sapajus apella. Next base: position 1,217 of record NW_022451572.1, read on the forward strand.
AACCCTATACTCCCATTCACTCACGAATATCCAAACGTATGTTTTTGCAGAAATGTGTTTCTACCTCGCGGAATCTAAACATATATGCAAC
>NW_022451573.1:0-318 GCF_009761245.1 Sapajus apella
TTGTAGAGCTGGCCTGGTGGTGACGAAATCTCTGAGTACTTGCATGTTCCCAAAGGATTTTATTTTTCCTTCACTTATGAAGCTTAGTTTGGCTGGATAGGAGATTCTGGGTTGAAAATTCTTTTCTTTAAGGATGTTGAATATTGGCCCCCATTCTCTTCTGGCTTGTAGGGTTTCTGCTGAGAGATCTGCTGTGAGTCTGATGGGCTTCCCTTTATGGGTAACCTGACCTTTCTCTCTGGCTGCCCTTAGTATTTTCTCCTTCATTTCGACCCTGGTGAATCTGACGATTATGTGCCTTGGGGTTGCTCTTCTTGA
>NW_022451573.1:418-1306 GCF_009761245.1 Sapajus apella
TCACTTATGAAGCTTAGTTTGGCTGGATAGGAGATTCTGGGTTGAAAATTCTTTTCTTTAAGGATGTTGAATATTGGCCCCCATTCTCTTCTGGCTTGTAGGGTTTCTGCTGAGAGATCTGCTGTGAGTCTGATGGGCTTCCCTTTATGGGTAACCCGACCTTTCTCTCTGGCTGCCCTTAGTATTTTCTCCTTCATTTCGACCCTGGTGAATCTGACGATTATGTGCCTTGGGGTTGCTCTTCTTGATGAATATCTTTGTGGTGTTCTCTGTATTTCCTGGACTTGAATGTTTGCTGCCTTGCTAGGTTGGGGAAGTTTTCCTGGATAATATCCTGAAGAGTATTTTCCAGCTTGGATCCATTCTCTTCGTCATATTCGGGTATGCCTATCAAATGTAGATTAGGTCTTTTCACATAGTCCCACATTTCTTGGAGACTTTGTTCATTCCTTTATACCCTTTTTTCTTCAGTCTTGCCTTCCCGTTTTATTTCATTGAGTTGATCTTCGACCTCTGATATCCTTTCTTCTGCTTGGTCCATTCGGCTGTTGATACTTGTGCATGCTTCACGAAGTTCTCGTGTTGCCTTTTTCAGCTCCATCAATTCACTTATATTCCTTTCTATTTTGTCCATTCTTGTTAGCATTTCGTCCAATCTTTTTTCAAGGTTCTTAGTTTCTTTGCATTTGGTTAGAACATGTTCTTTAAGTTCACAGAAGTTTCTTACTACCCACCTTCTGAAGCCTGATTCTGTCATTTCATCACACTCGTTCTCCCTCCAACCTTGTTCCCTTGCTGATGAGGAGTTGTGATACCTCGTAGGAGGAGAGGTGTTCTGGTGTCGGGTATTTTCATCCTTTTTGCGCTGGTTTCTTCCCATCTTTAAGG
>NW_022451574.1:0-331 GCF_009761245.1 Sapajus apella
GTGAACAGGCTCTGGAATCAGAAATGTCTGCATTCAAACCCCAGCTCCACCACAGCCAGCTGTATAATAGGTCAAGTTACCCAACACTACTGTTCCTCAATTTTCTCTTCAATTAGTTGAAAAGAATAATAGCATGCCACATTTTTATGAGTATTAGAGCTACCATATAAAAAGAATCTGGTACAAAGTACGGATGCATACAAGTTATCATTTCAGAAGAACTTTATCACTATTCTTTATCATCTCAGAAGCAGCAGGATCTCTTACACATTCTCCTCACAGTGTAAGATTATCATAGGCATCTCAACCTTATGGACCTTCGTTTTCCCAC
>NW_022451574.1:431-1306 GCF_009761245.1 Sapajus apella
CCCTTGTTCCCTCCTCTTTTCTACCTCCTCTCTCACTCTCTCTCTCTCTCACACACACACATACACACACATACAGTGTCTCAGTGCAAACAGAATCAATAAGATTAAAGTGTTTCACTCAATGGAAACAAGGGAAAAAATACAAACACTAAAGAAAGATGCTGAATTGCTTTCTAATGATAGAATACCACCTCATAATGACAAATCCTTTGGCTAATTATTTTATTTTTAAAAATTGAAAAATCGTGATATTAAAGTCTTTTAAAGCTTTCTCCTCTCTAACTTCATGCCTAATGTGAAATACAGACATATCATACATAGGCCTTTTTTAAACATGAGAAAAGAAGTCCAGAAGTTATCAGTAAGATATTTATTACTAAACTAATATAAAGGAGAGGTTATTCACCTCCCAAAATATCTTACCAAGATCATTCTTTAGGAGAAAAGTTTGAACTATGCAAACAATTCAATTTTTCCCTACATCATGGCTCATTCAATTAATGCAGGATCCTTCTTCTCAGTTACTTTGCAAGCTGGGGACCCCCTCATCCTGGACAGCAATACCCTACCTGGGCCTCGCTCAGTCACACTGGCATGCCCCAGCTCACCTGTGTTATTGCTTGTACCCATGTTCAGCCGTTTCTGAGCTCTTGTACCATGCCTAAGAAGAATGAAGCTACATGGGACATTGAAGGGAGAAGAGGCAAGAGAAGAATTTTAATTGAGTGAGGAAAACGGCTTTCAGCAGAGAGGGGATGCTGGGGTGTGGGGGTATGGTTCCCCTGTGTGGCTGGGTCTGGGTTCCTTTATCGACTCAGAATCTGGAGTGCATACTGATTGATCTGTGAGTATGCAAAAAAGGTTAAAGCAAAGAC
>NW_022451575.1:0-1306 GCF_009761245.1 Sapajus apella
GATGTGTGAATGGAGCAGTTGAGAAACACTTTCTTTGGAGAGTTTGGAAAGAATGATTTAAAGCAATATACAGGTTCTTAAGCATTAGCGGTAAGATCGAATCTAAACCACAGGAGAAATGTCTGTTTGAAACTTCTCGGCTGTGTGTTCGTTCACATTAGGAAGTTGCATCTATGATTTGACTCAGCGAGTTAGAAACACGTTTCTTCTAAAAGCTGCATTTGGATATTCCTGAGTGAATAGGAGTATAGGATGTAATGAGAAATATCCGGCTCTAAAACAAAAACGGAGCTATGTAGCAGAATGATTGTCAAGGTGTATATTCAACTTACAAAGTTAAACAGGTGTGTGAATGGAGCAGTTGAGAAACCCTTTCTTTGGAGAATCTGGAAACATATATTTCCAGCCATAAACAGCCTCTTAAGAATTAGCGGTAAGATTGAATCTAAACCAAAGGAGAAACGTTTGTTTCAAATTTCTATACTGTGTGTTCATTCAACGTAGGGAGTTGCATCTATGATTAGATTCAGAGAGTTAGAGACACTTTTCTTCTAAAAGCTGCCTTTGGATATACTTTAGTCCATGGGAGTATAGGAAGTAATGAGAAATATCTAGCTCTAAAACAAAAACAGGGCTATGTAGCAGAATGATTGGAAAAGTGTATATTCAACTTGCAGAGTTAAACAGATGTGTGAATGGAGCAGTTGAGAAACCCTTTCTTTAGAGAGTTTGAAAAGAGATACATCCAGCCTTATGCAGGCTCATAAGAATAAGCGGTAAGATCGAATCTAAAACACAGGAGAAACGTGTGTTTCAATCTTCTCTGCTGTGTGTTCGTTCACCTTAGGAAGTTGCATGTATTATTAGGTTGAGCGAGTTAGAAACACGTTTCTTCTAAAAGCTGCGTTTGGATAGTCCTGAGTGAATAGGAGTATAGGATGAAATGAGAAACATCTGGCTCTAAAACAAAGACGGAGCTATGTAGCAGAATGATTGTCAAGGCGTATATTCAACTGAGAGAGTTAAACAGCTGTGTGAATGTAGCAGTTCAGAAACCCTTTCTTTGGAGAATCTGGAAAGAGATATTTCCAGCCATATAGACGCACATAAGAATTAGAGCAAAGATCGTGTCCAAACTACAGGAGAAACGTCTGTTTTAAGCTCCTCTGCTGTGTGTTCGTTCACCTTAGTAAGTTGCATCTATGTTTAGATTCAGCGAGTTAGAAACACTTTTCTTCTAAAAGCTGCCTTTGTATATACTTGAGTCCATGGGAGTATAGGAAGTAATAAGAAATATCTGGCTCTA
>NW_022451576.1:0-1306 GCF_009761245.1 Sapajus apella
GGTTTGTGCAATCCTCCCACCTCAGCCTCCCAAGTAGCTGGGATGACCCCCCAATAAATCCAGCCGTATTTTTTTTTCTGCAAAGACAATGGGGATCAGGGATTCATGTGTTGCCCAGGTTGGTCTTGACCTATTGGACTCAAGCAATCCTCCCACCTCAGCCTCCCAAGGTGTTGGGATTATAAGCATTAGCCACTGTGCCAGGCTGCCCACCTTTTTATTCATCATAATTATTATTATTATTTTGGGAAAGTATCTGGCTCTGTAACCCAGGCTGGAGTGCAGTGGCACAATCACAGATCAGTGCAGCCTCCAATTCCTGGGCTCCAGCAGTCCTCCTGCCTCAGCCTCCTGAGTATCTGGGAACATAGGCACATGCCACCATGCCTGGCTAATTGTCTTTTTTTTTTTTTTTTTTTTTTTTGAGATAGAGTCTTGCCCTGTCACCCAGGCTGTAGTGTAATGGCAGAATCTTGGCCTATCACAACATCCGCCTCCCACGTTCAACTGATTCTCCTGCCTCAGCCTCTCTAGTAGCTGGGATTACAGGTGTCCACCACCATGCCCAGCTAATCTTTTGTATCTTTAGTGGAGATGAGGTTTCACCATGTTGGCCAGGTTGGTCTCGAACTCCTGACCTCATGATCCACCTGCCTAGGCCTCCAAAGTGCTGGGATTACAGGCATGGGTCACCATGTCTGGCTAATTTGTTTTTTTTTTTTAATCTGTAGAGACAAAGTCTTGCCTTGTTGCCCAGGCTGGTCTTGAACTCCTGGGCTCAAATGATCTTCCTGCCTTGGCCTCCCAAAGTGCTGGAATCACAGGCCTGAGCCACAATGACTGACTGTCCACCCTTTTATTATTTTACTTTATTTGGCTGATTTTGTATTTTTAGTAGAGATGGGGTTTCTCCATATTGGTCAGGCTGGTCTTGAACTCCTGACCTCAGGTGATCTGCCTGCCTCCACCTCCTAAAGTTCTGGGATTACAGGTGTGAGCCACCTCACCCAGCCCTTTTCTTATTTTTAGAGGTGGGTTAAATTCTTCGCCTGGTGTCCTGTGGCACATGCAGAGCCAGGGTCCACAGTGAGTCTCCTAGCTCCAAAGCCTGTTCTTTCTATTCCACCAGCTGGAGAGAGGGAGCTGATGCCAGAATGAAGGGGAAACCCTGGAGCTTATGGCATTGGTGGGGCCACCATCGGGTGGGACCACCGTGACTCTCTGTGGCTGAAAATTCCAAACAGAGCAGCCCAAGGAACCCAGCTATCCCCTAGGGTTCAGAAATGCAAATCAGGGCTGTGTATTC
>NW_022451577.1:0-1306 GCF_009761245.1 Sapajus apella
AGAATTTTAACTAAATTGCTTTAAGTGAACATTTAAACATGATAAACCATATTGAAGTTATTTATGTTAATATACTTGAACATTTTGTCTTCAATATGAATAATATAACCTACCTCTCAATGAAAATGAAAACCTAGAATTAGAGTAAATTTGCTAATGAATTCAATAACTTTCCCACAATATTTTTAGTTATGTGCTTAAGGTTCTCTTAGTGTTTCTTGCACCTTATAATAGCTTAAGCCTTTTTTTCCTGGTTTTTGTAGGTTCTTGTTTGTTTGTTTGTTTGTTTGTTTTGAGACAGAGTTCAGTTCTGTTACCTGGCTGGAGTGCAGTGGTGCAGTGTCGGCTCACTGCAACCTCCACCTCCCAGGATCAAGTGACTCTCCTGCCTCAGCTTCCTGAGTAGCTGGGACCACAGGTGTGTGCCACCACACCCAGGTAATTTTTGGAATTTTAGCAGAGACAAGGTTTCATCATGTCAGCCAGGATGGTCTTGATTTCTTGACCTTGATTTCTTGCCTTGGCCTTTAAAAGTGCTGGGATTACAAGCATGAGCTACCACACCTGGCCTTTGTTGGTGCATTTTAAAGGAAAAAAAAAGTCATAACATGTGCTATCGGGAAGCGTGGACATTGAGGATTTATTTACATATTTATTGCAAAGACCCGGATCTTAGGAATTGAATTGAATTTTTTTTAAACAAATTATTTTCTTAATCTTATCTAAAAGCATAGGCTTTGGGGATACAGCAGGGCCACATCTCTTATCCTGTCTAAGCCTTAGTATCATCCTCTTCTGTGGTTATGAGAACTGAAGACCTATCTCCAAGATATGATAAGATAGTAAAGGGCTTGACATAATGCCTGGCATATAAATACATAATAAATGCTTCCTCCTTGCATCTTTATTTATTTATTTATTTGTTTGTTTGTTTGTTTTTTCAGACAGAATTTTGCTCTGAAACCTAAGCTTGAGCGCAGGGGCATGAACTCGGCTCACTGCAACTTCTGCCTCCTAGGTTCAAGTAATTCTGCTGCCTCAGCCTCCCAAGAAGCTGGGATTATAGGCATGCACTACCACACCCAGCTAATTTTTGTGTTTTTAGTAGAGACAGCGTTTCACTATGTTGGCCAGGCTGGTCTTGAACTCCTGACCTCAAGTGATTTACCTGCCTCAGTCTGCCAAAGTGCTGGGATTACAGGCATGAGCCAACACACTCGGCATATGTTTTTATTATGTTATTAAATTAGTACTATTCCGAGTAAAAATAACTAGCTATTACTGTTTTATAAATTGACTAAGACAG